>NW_028079127.1:20531933-20646368 GCF_014824575.4 Sturnira hondurensis
AGGCACTGGAAAAAAAAAGATGAACAATAAAAGGACAGCAAACACACAGTTATTAACAACCACACCTAAAACAAAAGCAAACCAAGAAGACAGCTAGATCAGGAGTGGAACCATAGAAATGAAGAACACATGGAGGGTTAGAAACAGGGGGGTGGGAGGAGGAGAAGGGGGGAGAAGATACAGAAAATAGCATAGATGGTAGGCAGAAAATAGATAGGGGGGAGGGCGAGAATAGTGGGGGAAATATAGAATCCAAAGAACTTGAGACACGTGGTTATAAACTAAGGGGGGGAGAATGGTTGCGGAGGGAGGGTGTGGGTGGAGGGGAATGAAGGGGGGGAATAGAACAACTGTAATGGTATAATCAATAAAATATATTAAGAAGAAAAAAAAATGAAAGAGAAAAGAAACATCTATCGGTTGCCTCCTGTACACGCCTGGCTGGGGACCAAATCCACAACCTGGACGCGTGCCCTGACTGGGGATCAAATCTGTAACCTTTTGGTACATGAGATGGTGCTCGAACCACCTGAACATCCTGGCCAGGACTAAGATTAGAAAAGAAAGAATCAGTGCAGAGAGCTGTTTACTATTCACATTCTCAGACCCCAGCCCAAGGTCAGCCTTGCCCCAGGCCTTTGGAAGGTCGACGGTCGGTGTTCTCAGGCTGCTGTGTTAACCTTTTCCACATGTGGTCCCACAACACGGGAAGGTGGGTGCCCACACATGCTTGCAAACATCTGTATATCCCTCGGCATACGTAGGCATGTACATACTAGTGCCCACCATATACACATACATGGACACATGCACTAACACACACTGACCACACTTGCGCTCATACCACATGAAGGCATGTGTGTATACCCCCATGCACTCACATGGGAGTTCACATGTGCACACCCTGAATGCCCATTTGGACACATACAAAAACCCATACTTGTGCGTGAGTGCACACACATGTACTCCATGCACACATGTGTGCACACTCAGTCATGCCTGTGCCTTTTCAGTCACCGCACACAAGAGCTTGGGGACACTGGGGTGTTTTCTCCAGGGACTGGTGCCCTCCAGTCCCGTTCAGTTCAGTTCTGACACCACCCACTGGGAGCAGCCTCAGCTCCGCAGGTTAAGGGCTCAACCCCCTCGACCACCTTTACTGTGAACACCAGTCGCCAGTCCCTGGGGGGGCTACCCGTGCTGCTGACTGACCTTCTGTATCTCTGGGGTTTCCACAGCCACCTCCTCGGTTCAGTAATTTTCTAGAACCGCTCACAGAGCTCAGGAACATGCTTTAGTTACATTTACTGGTTTATTATAAAAGATAAAACTCGGGAGCAGCCAGACGGAGAGTCGCCCAGACAGGGACGGGGCATCCATGCCCTCTCAGGGCGCATGGCCCTCCCAGCACCTCCGAGTGTTCACCAACCTGGACGCTCTCCAGCTCTATTTGTTCGTGGGTTCTCGTGGAGCTCAAGGTGACCTGCAGCCCACCCCCTCTCCTGTCCTGGGGAGGGTATGTCCCTTACCCGCTGCCTTCCTACAGCCCAGGTCAGGTCCTGGCTGACCCCGTGTTTTCTCCCCTGAAGGCAGTGTGCCCTGGCAGCCCTCGGTGACGTCCGGCGGTTCCTTACTGAGGAGGGGGGACATGTGGCGGTGAGTGTGATACCCTGGCAACACCTGGGAGAGATATGTGGGAGCCCATAGGCATCCACCCCTTTGCTCACCAGGCCTCCAGAGGGGAAGGCAAGGTGTGTGTGCCCCGGATGCTCCTCAGGGACCAGCCCCTGCAGAAAGTCTGCAGCTACTCTGCAGGGGGCTGGATGTGGGCTAGGCATTTCCCTCTGGGCTTGTGGTTGTCTGTGACTCTGCAGGACTTCCGAGTGCTGACATTGTTGGCCACCTCATAGGTTAGAGGGATCATGTTACCTGGTCTTGAGAAAATGTGATTTCTCTGCCCTAGGAAGAATCCCGTCCAGCATTTAGAGGCTGTTCCGGGAACCAGTTGAGTCCTGGGTGAGGGAATATGCCCATGGGTTGGGCTCCTCTAGTCAGGTGCAAGGGGCCGGGCAAGCAAGGCTGAGCAAGGCGTCTGCAGGAGAGGGTCCTATCCACCCCCATGTGCAAACACAGAAACTGTGTTTTCCTTACTTCTTCCCTACTTTTTCCCTCCAGAGTGCCATCTGGAGCACTCTGTCCCCCAGCTCCATCTGGATCAGTTGCCCTCTAGGTCTGTGGCACAGTTGCCGCACGGGGACTTGCCTCCCCCCTCCGACTTGAGTATCCCACTCTTGGATCTGTCGTCTTCCTCTTCCGTGGCTTACTAACTTATTTTGCTGGAGCACGTCCTCCAGTAGCTTTCTGAGAAAGGTACTTTGGAAGTAAATCTCCCAACACCTTACATGTCTAGAAATGTGTATTTTATCCTTATAGTTGGTTATTGGCTACAGAGTCGAGGTGGGAAGTCCTTTCCCCGTAGAATTTCCACAACATGACTCCTTTGCACTATGGCTTCTAGTGTGCCTGTGGGAAAGTCTGACGTCATTCTGACTCGCTGATATCCCTGAAAGTTTCGTGGAAGGGGCTGGGGTCCCGCCTTAGCCATTCCCCTGGGGGGCCTGTGGGGTCTCCGGGACGAGGCATCTCACAGTGAGTCTTCTGCCCTCTACCATGCTGGGTCCCTCGGTTGTTCTCGGCAGGACTCTCCCCAGGGAGCCTGAGGAGTTGCTGTGTCTCAGTCCTTGGGTAAATCCGCCACTTTCTGATAAGTGATTACCCACTTGACTCTGATTTCCGGTTTCTTTTTCTAGAACTGCCCCGGTGTCAGCACACTAGGCTGGATCCCTAACTTTATCTTTTTTCTGTTATTTTTTTCTCTCTTTTTTGTCTTACTTTCAGGGAAAACGTCTCAATAGTGGTTGAAATTTTTAAAAAGTTCCTGTGCTAACATTTTAATTTCCAAATTTTCAAATTTCTTGTTCTCTGTTTCAATTTATTACAACTCTTTTGTTGGTTTTTTTGTTTTATTTTTGTTGTTCTTGTTGGTTTTTTGTTTTTTTTGCTGATTTTAGAGAGAGGGGAAGGGAGAGACAGAGAAACATCGATTTGTTGTTCCATTTATTTATGCATTCATTGGCTGGTTCTCTTTGTGCCCTCACCAGGGATCGAACCTGCAACCTTGGTGTATTGAGACAATGCTCTAACTGACTGAGCTACCTGGCTAGGGCCAGAACTCTGCTCTTATTTTGTGGTTATCAGAGTGTTCTTGACATTTTCTTTTTTTCCATGCTCTGTCTTCATTTTCTCGAAGTTCCTTTTATTGCTTGATTTATTTTGTTTTTCACATGAGAGGTTTTTTTTGGAGTATCCAGCGAGCCCTGGTTGCACGAGCCCTGGTTTTTCCTTTTGAGAAAGGGAAGCAGGAAAGCTGTTTGATGCGCATGGGCGTGAACTGCCCCTCAGGGTGCCCAGGCGGCCCCAGGGGCTTCCAGAGCAGCCCAGGCGGCCGAGCCGGCTGGACGAGGTGGGGCAGCCGGACCTGGGGCTCCGCAGGCTCTGTGTTACAGGGCCACGGTCCACCTCCTCCACCTCCTGTCCCTTTTGCCAGAGACGCCTGTGCCCCTGCCCTTGCCCCTCGTGATTCTGCACGAGTGGGTGTGCTGTGGGCCGTGGGGGCTTGTGTGGGTTTCCCGGTTGTCCAGAGTCAGTGGCTGTGTGTCTGACAGAACCTCATGACGTCTCCCCTTCCTTCCCCTTGCCTGTTCTCTGTATCCTGTTCCCAGTCCACTGGGGTCTCAGGATGGAGTGGAGATAAATATGGGTTCAGTTCTCCAGGTTTAACTGGTTTCACAGGATATCCTGTCAGTCAAACGTGAACTGAGCGCCTGCTGTATACATAGCAGTGCTGAGCGCATCCTCCGTGCCAAGGGTTTGCTGCCCTGCAGGAGCGAAGCTCACCCATTCCTTCCAGCTCCCTGGGGATGTGTCCCCAAGGAAGGGAGGACCAGCCCAGCCCTGGCAGGTCTGTAGGAGACTGGGGAGGGGGGGATCCCGGCCAGCAGCCGGTCCCCGTGAGAGAGCCAGCCCCGCAGCTGTGGGTGGCACCCCCTTCTCTAGGGCCAGAGGCCCAGTTAACCACAGTTTGGTCCTAGGTTTTTGATGCCACAAATACCACCCGTGAGCGGAGGGCGACCATCTTTAATTTTGGGGAACAGAACGGCTACAAGGTGAGACCTTATTGGGCTCAAGTCCTTGGCTGGGCACATTTGGGCTCTCTGGGGCCCCTGTCATGCGTATGGGACAGGTTAGCCCCCGATGGATTCGGGGTGAGAGGGGCTGTTTTTCTCCAGCTAGGGTCTTCTTTCCTGGGAGGCCGGGGTCTTGGTGGCCAAGTCCTGGAGAAGGTGGCACCTGCTTTGGTTCCATGTTTCTGGACCCTGCTCCCAACCCAGGGCCTCGGGGACCCAGCTGCTCAGCTTGGCCCTCAGTGGGGTGGGGGGCTCTGTGGGGCCAGGCCCAGAGCCCTAACTGTGTCCGTGGTCCCTTCCCTCCTGCTGGCCCTGGTCCTTCCTGCAGACCTTCTTCGTTGAGTCCATCTGTGTGGACCCTGAGGTCATAGCTGCTAACATCGTGGTGAGTGACACTTCTGACGTGGATGGGACAGTTATACAACCAAGGTGGCATGTGACACTTAGGTTCCCCTCCAGGTTTGGGCTTGTGCCCAGACCAGCCTTAATTTGGATTTTCTGAACCTTGGGGCCGGGGGTGGGAGAGAGTAGAATGCTGGGTCAGGTGAGCCTTCCCCCACACCTTCTTCCAGGGCTTTGTGGCAGGCAGGCCTTCATTCTGCTCCCCCCCTTCCCTTCCCCCGCACAATCCCCTGGGCAATGGGGAGAAGCTTCGACCCCTGGGTCGGGGGTGGAGGGTGGTGTTCACATTTCGAGAAGGAGGCTTGGCCCCTCTCCCCTGCCCTCTCATTATTCAAGGAACGAACATCTAGGTTTGGGGAGTTCCTTCAGGTGGGGAGGGTCTTCCAGGCTCCTTGCCCCTGGGGCTCCCCCCTCCCCCATCCCACAAAGATGAGGGGCTTGACTTCAGAATGCCCAGGAATGCTCTTTCAGCACCAGTGTGGGGACCAGAAGGCCACTGGACTCTTCTTAATGCGCCCGTGGTTGGCCTCCAGCCTGTGCTCTGGCCTTGGCCTGGCTTTCAGCCCAGGGCCCGCACCCCCAGCCCCACCCCAGCACCCTCCTTGGTCTCTGGCCCCATTTGGCCTCCAGCCCTGATGTGTCCTCACTTTGTGCCTGGCTCCGGCAGCAAGTGAAACTGGGCAGCCCTGACTATGTCAACCGTGACAGCGACGAGGCCACAGAGGACTTCATGAGGCGCATCGAGTGCTATGAGAGCTCGTACGAGCCTCTGGATGAGGGCCTGGACAGGTGAGTGAGGACAGCCCCGTGTCCAGACCCCGCCATGGGTGGGCAGCAGGGGCCCCCTCGGGGGCCACCCAGCAGGCAGAGGTGGTCTGGCTGTTTCTATTTTCGCCTTGGGGCAGACGTTGTGGGCCAACGGCAAGTGGCCGAATCCCTGCTGCCTTGCCGGAGCTCTGCACATCCGAGTTCTCTACTGTTCCATCATAAGATCAAGCCTGGTTTCGGTGCAGAGGGTCCTCCCACAGGCATTTGCAAACAGGACTTACTCTTTTTAAAACGCACAGTCTGCATTTTGAGAAGGGGGAGCAGTGGCCAGACTCTGCCTGGGAACAGCTGACAGTGGCTGGTGTGGCAAAGCCTCTCCTTCCCACTGGAGAGGAAGATCCAGCACGAGTGAGTGGCGGGCGGGGACGGGCCTTTAGGTCTGTGGTGGGCATGGCCGTGTTCCCCAGGACGGACTACTATGGGCTGACTTGCTGGCCGTGGTTTGCCGACCCCCAGCTTGTATAAGTGGTGGCGGCGCTTCAGGAAAGAGCAGGTGGTCCCTTGGTAAAGTGTTGCACAGTCTTTACAAACCAGACCAGAGACGTGGGCCAGTGCCTGTTACGCAGCAGGAAGTGACAAGGCTGGAGTGTGACTCTGTGCTTGGGTCTCTTATAATTACATAAGAATAAGCAAGGCCTGCGAACCAAGGGGAGAAGCAGCTGGTGGAGGGCTGGTTTGGGGTCTGGACTCCTGAACTGGCTCTGAGTCCAGCTGGGCTGTCCAGCCTGCCCATGCTGTTAGAACCACACAGCACTTGCTCTCTGGATCTCTGGTTTTCCTTGTGTCCCCTGCTCTCCCAGATGGCATTTCTCCTCGTGGTTCTGTGATGTGACCGCAGTAGAGGAGCTTGTCTGGACTCACTCCTGCTGGACAGTCAGTAAATGCTGCTGCTATTTTTTTTAGAGAGAGAGGAAGAAAGAGAGAGAGCGAAACATCAGTTGGTTGCTTTCCATATGTGCCCTGACTGTGGACCAAACCTGCAACGCAGGCATGTGCCCTGACCAGGAATTGAACCCCTAACCTTTTGGTGTATGGGACAATGCTCTAACCAACTGAGCCACCTGGCCAGGGCAGTTGGGGCTGTTTTTGGTGGCAGTGTCTGTAACACCCCAAAACCTAGATGGACATCCTATGGTCTGGCCAGTGAGAACACCCAGAGGGCTCTGGACTGAACCTGAGCCCAGTGCCTGAGAAATCCCACCTTTCCTCCTGCTGCCCGACCCCTCCACAACCATAAACAGAAAAGCAGGCTCTCCAGGCTGCAAGGTCATACAGGCGCAAAGCAGGCGAAGTCAGCTGCTGCCACCAGCACAGTCCTCCTGTGCCTCTCGCCCCACCCGCCTGCCACCTGCTGGGGGTGTGGCAGCCACTCTGTGCATGAATGACCTGGGCTGAGCTCCAGGGGGAGAGGTCAGCAGGGGAAGGAAAGGCCAGGTCCGTGGATGGCTGACCAGGAAGAGAGGAGGGCAAGAGCACTTGTGAGCTACTTCCCGATCGCTCCTCGAGAAAACAGTCTCTTTCATGTTCACCTATGGACAGTGCGGTGAGAGTCAGAGACAGGCAGGAGCGGCCTGGGGGACGCAGAGCAGTGGTGAACAGTACAGTGCAGTCCAACCCCCCACCCCCGGGCTTTGGGTGTCACCTTTCGGGAGCCTGAGTGCTGAGCACCTCCCACGGGGTTTGTGTGTCATGGGTGTGCTGTCACTCTTGCCTCGCCCTGTCACTCACACACCAGCTGATGGCTCTGTGTGTTGTGATGTCCAGCCTGGTGCTCAGAGAGGCCAGGGTCTGCCGCCAGTTCTTCTGGCCGGCAGAATGTGCCCTCCCTCGAGGGCCCTGGTCACACTCACAGGCTGGTCCTGACCCTCTCTCCGGAAAGGGATCTGTCGTACATCAAGATCATGGACGTGGGGCAGAGCTACGTGGTGAACCGAGTGGCCGACCACATCCAGAGCCGCATCGTGTATTATCTCATGAACATCCATGTCACCCCCCGCTCCATCTACCTCTGCCGGCACGGGGAGAGCGAGCTCAACCTCAAGGGCCGGATCGGCGGGGACCCAGGACTGTCCCCCCGGGGCCGGGAGGTCAGTGTGTGTCTGTGCAAAGGCACCTCAGGGCGGCGGTGGTGTGGGCAGGGGCCAGGGCTGGGCTCCAGCTCATGTAGCTGATGTGTAATCATCGATCGAGATGGATCACCTTCATTCAGTCTAGAATGTTCCAAACATGTAGAGAAAGTCACCAAGCATGAAGCAGATGCCTGGATCTCTGGCTGTCATGTGAGCTGTCCCCTTGGAGAGGCGTGACATCCTGGGAGTGCCCCAAGTCCCTGCAGTGCAGCTGATGGCTGTGCCACAGTCTAGGGGTGATATTGAGGCCTTGGTGGGGAAGTCATACAGCATTGGGAACATGGTCAAGGGTCGGGGGCAGTGGCAGGGGACCTTGTGGGTCACTGGAACTATGCTCAGGGTCTGGGAGGAATGCACAGGGTGTGGGTGTCACTGAGAGGTCAGTTCATGTTTTTACCAAACCTGTGTTCCCTGAGGCTGGCCATGACCTCGGGAACCGTGTGTCTCTGGGGCCTGAATTCACTTGTAATGTGTTTCAGTTTGCCAAGAGTCTGGCCCAATTCATCAGTGACCAGAACATCAAGGACCTGAAGGTTTGGACCAGCCAGATGAAGAGGACCATCCAGACGGCCGAGGCTCTGGGCGTGCCCTACGAGCAGTGGAAGGTCCTCAACGAGATCGATGCGGTGATTAACCACCGACTCTTCCTCCCTGGCCCAGGGCCCCCGGGCTGACCACACTCGGCCAGGGTGGCCACGTGGGCGAGGGTCAGCGGAGCTTTCTCCCTAACTTTCCTTTGTTGTTTAGGGTTTCGATGTCTCCTTCTCCCTGCCTTCCCACCATTCCTTTCCTCTTTTGCCTTTGACTGTCTACATCAGCCAGAACTGATTTTGACATAAGCCTTAAATATGACCTTCCCCCAGTTACTTCTAATGATGATTATCTCTAACCATCTGTCTTTTTCCTGTTGATTTACTGTATCTACTTTTTTTTAATAAGCAAAGATACTTTAAAAAATATATTTATTTATTTTTAGAGAGAGGGGACAGGAAGGAGAAAGAGGGAGAGAAACATCAATGTGTGGTTGCCTCTCATGTGTCCCCCACTGGGGACCTGGCCTGCAACCCAGGCATGTGCCCTGACTGGGAATCGAACCGGCGACCCTTTGCTTCACAGGCCCACGCTCAATCCACTGAGCTACACCAGCCAGGGCTACTGTATCTACTTTTATTTTCGGTTCTTACATATGATTTGTATATCTGTTCAAATACCAGTATCACAGTTTTAATTGTGACAGTGTTTTACTATATATACCGGCCACTTGATATCTTCTGTGAGGTCTTTTGCTCTTTTTTCCTCTGTTGGGTTGTCTGCCTTTTTCTTGTCGATTTGTAGGCATTCTTGGTGTGCTCCACTCGGGATACGACGCATGCCTGGTCCTTTCTGACCGAGTGTGGGGCGTTTCGTGTGAACACTCGCGGAGACAATCTGAGGTTCAGGCTGACGTCACCTTTCTCCTAGGATTAACCTTCGCTCTGGCAGGGAGTTGGGGCAGACCCCCCTTGGTCTACTCAGAGTTATTGGAAAGCTGCGTTTGAGCTTCGTGGCAGCTACTCAGTTTTTCAGGTCCCCCTCCTAGAGTTTTCTGTTGGAAAACTTGTGGTCCCCAAGCCTCTGGTTTTTGTCTCCTGACCCCAAGATTGCTGACAGCCCCACCGAGCTTCCGTCCGTTCAGTCCCTACCTCCTCCTTGTATTCTTTTCCCCCAGTTTCATTGAAACGTAACTGACATGTAACATTATATTAGTTTAAGGTGTACGGCATGATAATTTGATGCATGTGTATATCTCAGAGTGATCACCACAATAAGTTAATGTTCATCACCTCACATTGTTACAACTCCCCCCGCCCCCGCCCATGTAGTGAGAATTTTTAACATCTGCTTCCTTAGCAACTTTCAAATATATGTTATAATATTGGTAACTATAGTCACCATGCTGAAAGTTGGTGCCTTTGACCCCCTCTACCCATTTCCCCACCCCCTGGCTTCTCCTCTTTTTTTTTTTTTTTTTTAAGATTTTTAGATTTTTATTGCCCTGGCTGGTGTGGTTCAGAGAATCAAGTGCCAACCTGCGAACCAAATGGTCACCAGTTCGACTCCCAGTCAGGGCACATGCCTGGGTTGCAGGCCAGGTCCCCAGTGGGGGGCGCACAAGAGGCTGCCTCTCATGTGCCCCTAACTGGGGACCCGGCCTGCAACCCCGGAAACGGTTGTTGAGGCCGAGGAAGGGACAAGCGGGCAGAGGAAGCACTAGCAGGACCCCGGGCAGAGGCCGGGGGCCCGGCATTGAAGGGGCTGTTGGGGAGTCTGCGGATGAGCAGCCAGTGAGGTGGGAGGGGCACTGAGAGGAGGCAGTGGTCAGTGTGGTGGATACCCCAGGGGGCCAGGCTGCGAACTGACCACCGGGATGCAATTACAAGGTCACTGGGCGTCTGGGCACGAGCCGGGTGGGGCTGGTGCCCAGGGGGAGTGGGTGGGGAAGTGAATGGGAGGCAAGGAGGCTGAGCCCAGGGAGACTCGGCCGTCTGTCTGTAAGCTGACAAGGAGGGGCTGATAGAAAGGGAGGGCGGGAGGGGGTCCTGTGCGGAGACAGAGGCCCAGATTCTGTAGGAGTGGGGGTGTGTCCTGAATGACGCAAGTGCAGTCTGGCTTTGTAGTCAGTCTGCACAAAGTCTGTACTGAGAAGTAGCATGTCCACAGCACAGAAGACCAAAGACACATTAGAAAAGTTACACAGTTGCTTTCTAATTGGGGAACTGGGTCATGGATGGTCGGAAAAGATGGAAAAGACGTTCTGATAACTTTGTACAAATAGGGGGCTGCCCTCCTGTTCAGTGTTCCCACAGGGCCTGCTCTTCCCAGGCAGGTCCCTGCTCCAGGCTAGGAGGGCCTCCATGGCCCAGGAACCTGGTCCCCTCTGCCCAGCCCCCCTCCCCAGGGCTGATCCCCGGCCTGGCATGGGAAATGTAACGACCCGGTGTCTCCCTAGGGCGTCTGTGAGGAAATGACCTACGAGGAAATCCAGGATCATTATCCATTGGAGTTCGCCCTGCGGGACCAGGACAAATACCGCTACCGGTACCCCAAGGGCGAGGTAGGTGGGCTTTGGGTGCTTAGTCTCAGGCAGGTGCTGCCTGCCTGGGAGGACCACCTGTTGTGGCTGAGGCCCTGTGGGGCCCCGTGGGAGCCACGAGGGCAGCACAGGGGCTGGCCTCAGAGGTAGGCCAGGCTGGTTGTATCCCTCATCTCTACCACTTCTCGGCCGTGTGGCCTGGGCTGTAGTCCCCTCCTTGGGTAGTGGAAGGACGGTGCCGCGCAGGCCTCCCGACCTTGAGGCCCATTGGGTCCCTGCTCCTTGTCACCTCCCACATTGCCCACCCCCTTCCCCAGGGGCATCTTGGGATGATCCCACTCTCCCTGGAGCTTCAGACCTTACCCCCAGCCCTGAATCCAGACCTAGGGGGAATCTTCTCAGATGAGGCAGGCCTAGGCCCCAGGTCGGGAACAAGGCAACCTCAGGGCATGACCCAGGACAGTGGCCAAATCAAAATACCCAACACAGACATATGTGTGCCCACGCATGGAAGCTCCCCCCACAGGGGCCAGGCTCACAGGCAGGCCCTCGTGCCGTCCCGTCCCCAGGAACAGGACAGCTCTGGGTAGCGTAGGTATTCCCCCACCATGCTGTAGGGCAGAGCTCAGGTTTAGAACCAGCCCGAGAACAGGGGAAAGAAACAAAGCAGCTACCGCTCGACCTTGGGAACACAGGGGTGGGGGCCAGGAGGGAAATCGCAGTTACCCCAGAACCGGTTCAGGACATCCCCCAGCTCCTGGTGCTGCTCCAGGGCTCAGCCTCCTGGTGGAAATCTCCAAACCTCCTGGGTGCAGGGAGAGGAACCAAGCAGGCGGACTGCAGGGGCCAGGGTGTTCCTGGGACCTCAGGTGTTTCCAGCAAGTGAGCTCTGGAAGTTTTGTGTGGGTTGGGGGATCTTTGCTCCCCCTGTCCCCACCTGCTATGAACTGGAAGGGAGCTGTATATTTTCCATGTCACCAGTTGCCAGGGTCCTATGGGTGGGCACAGAGATGGCCCCTTGGGATGGCAGCCTGAGATCCAGCCCCACCCTCTCAGTCCTACTGGGACCTGCCCCTGGGCTGGTGGAGGTGACCCCTGTCCCAGACTGCCAGTCCTCCCCAGTCCCTCAGCTTCCCTCTCAGGGTGACTTCTCACTGTCGCAGTCCTGAGGTCGGGAGGGCCCCAGCCCTGAGCTGCCCAGTCCTGTGCCCTCTGGAGCCAAGCTGGGGGAGGCCTGGCCACAGCAGCTCTGGGAGCAAGGAAGTGGCCCACCACCCAGGATGGATCCTCCCTACCCCCGCCCTGGAGCTGGGCCTGAGCAGGGGCTTGCCCTTGCAGTCCTACGAGGACCTGGTCCAGCGACTTGAGCCTGTCATCATGGAGCTGGAGAGGCAAGAGAACGTGCTGGTCATCTGCCACCAGGCTGTGATGCGCTGCCTGCTGGCCTACTTCCTGGACAAGACGGCAGGTGCGGGCCCTGCCCCAGGGGGGGGGGGCGGCATGTATGACGGAGAGCGGGGACTGTGACCCTGGCGTCCCTGGAGTGCCAGCCCTCCCTGTCTGTGTCCACAGAAGAGCTGCCCTACCTCAAGTGCCCACTGCACACAGTGCTGAAGCTGACCCCCGTGGCATACGGTAGGAGGCTTCCCGCGCACCGCCCTGCCTGCCATGTCTACAGGGTCCCGTGACTTGCCGCACATCCCCTGCAAACTCCACTAGGGGCTCACTCCTCCTCCCTCCATCCCCCTACCCTTCCCGATTTGCTTTTAATTTTTTTGATTTCCATTTCCGTGGCCACAGGACGCCTCCCCAGTGGCCCTGCTTAACCAGCACCCACCTGAGTGAAGGGCTTTTCGACTGGCTTTTCCAAACCCCCACCTCTGCCTTGGGCCGTGCCAGCGGAGACCCCAGGCAGCTTCCCATGAGCTATGGGGTCTGGGCACGTCACCTTCAACACAGGTCACCAGGCGTCTTGGGGGGCTGTGCCCTTGGAGGATGAGTACAGCTCAGTGGCAGCTGGTGTCACACCAGTGTGCTCATCCTCTGGGCCCCCATTGCACTGAGCACCTGGCACTATTCGACCAGGCGGGGCATGGGTGGTCTGGGGGCCCCCAGGACTGAGCATAGGGACCCCGAGCTGAGCGCGGCCTGTGGCTCCTTAGACCTTGCCCCCGGGGTCTTCAGTGTGGGCTCCTCACCGAGGCTGCGCTGGGCAGTGGCATTTGACAAGCAGGGACCTAACAAGGTGCCGTGTCCTTCCTGACGGGGGCCCCCAGGAAGCTGTCTGTGGGGGGTGGGAGGGCAGGGTAAGACCTGTTCTTTCCTCAGCAGCCAGAGGAGAAGGTTCTGCCCTCCATGGCTGCAGCTGCCGTTCAGGAGGGGAATGGCTTTGTGTCTTCCTTCGGCAGGTTGTAAAGTGGAGTCCATATACCTGAACGTGATGGCGGTGAACACGCACCGGGACAGGCCACAGGTACCAGCGGGGTCACTGCTGCGGTGGCAGCAGCTCCCCGGGGGTGTCTAGGCACGTCCAGGCCCGGGCCCAGCTGGCTTGACTTCTCCCGCAGGCTGCTGTCCTGTCTGCAGGGGGAGGCCGTGGTCTGGGGGTGGCGCTGCCCTGGGGGTGGGGAAACCCCTGGAGCCGGGCCACGAAGCTAGGATACCCCTGAGCTGGGGTGTGGCTGGCTCCTGAGCAGCCCCCAGTGGAGGTCTGAGCCAAGGAGGGTGTCCAGGTGGGGAGGAGGTTGGAGGCCCACAGTGGGCAGGTGAGGGTTCTTCCATTCCCCCCCAGCAGCCCAGGCTCCTGAGCACCTTTTCCAGCTCAAGCGGCTTCACAAATGGAAACAGTGTGATTTACTGGGGGAAGGGCTGCACAGAGGCTAAGGGCCTTGGCACTGGGCAGGTTTTTCTGCAGAAGAGCAGCTCGCTACCCTGTGTTCTCCCCGAGCCTCGCCGAAGATAGAAGCACCTCGAAGTGTTTCCCAGAATCGCTTTCTCTGCCCATGTGGGGTCCTTCTGTCACTTCGGCTACCTCTCCCACTGAGGCCAAGCGCAGACCGCCCCTTCCAACCCCTATGCCCAGAGTCCCCTGCATCAAGAAGTCCCATGGGGCCTGCTGCCACCCATGACGGGGTGTTCTGGGCCCTGGGCAGCCCCTTGGCCTTGAGCCCCTCAGGCAGCTGGAGGGTGACCGGAAGCAGTCTGGCTCCCTCGCTTGTGTCCGGGCAACTAAGGGAAGCAGTTTCCCACAACCTTGAGAATGGGCCTGAGAAGTAGTGTTCTCATAGCCCTGAGGCTGGGTCCGATAAACGGTTCCCTGTAACACTGAGTGGGCTCGCATGCACAGAATCTCCCTGTGTTTACCGGTGTCCTGCTGACCACACCAGTCATCTTGCAGCCTGTCAGGACCTGGTTCGGGTGCAAGACAGCAGGGGTGTGTGGTGTGTCTTCCCAGAGCTGCTGCCCCTCACCTGGGCCTATCACCATCCCATTGCCCCTGGTCTGGTCCAGGCGCCCCCACAGGTGACCAGGGATGACGTCCTAACCAGCATCCTTCGTGCTGCTTGTAGGGGCACCCTCAGCCCCATTTCTGTCCTTGTGTTTGTCCACCAGCCATGTGTGAAGAGGCACTTGAGCCCCAGCTCTTAGGGAAGGTCGGGGCCTGGAGTCGCCAGCTGGGCTCCTCGGAGGGAGGACGTGGGCCCGGACACCGCGGCACAAGGGAGCAGATGTGCAGTGGGACGGCAGGTGCCATCCGTTCCTGGCGCAGGACAAATGTTCTGTGTTTCTATTTTTGTGCAGAATGTAGACATCTCGCGGCCTCCAGAGGAAGCCCTTGTCACAGTCCCTGCCCACCAGTGACCCCGTCTCATCCACTGCGACACCCGGGCAGGCATTGGTCTCTGCAGAACCCCCGTCCCTGTGACAGTCGCCATGCAGGAACACCCTCAAAGCCATGTGTGGCCAGAGCCCCAACACCCGTAGCACCCCTGTCCACCTGTTTCCTGTTGACAGTGACAGGGTTGCGCCCGATGCTGCTGGAAATCGTTTGGCCGGACTGCACCCACGTCGGGGTGGTGCGAAGTCGCCAGCGCCCGGTCCTGCTCTGGTAGCCTTCAGGTCTTCCCTTTCACCGTCGGGTTGGCTCTCTGAAGTGTGAAACCATAAAATGTGAAACTGGGTGTTCCCACCGTGGCCAAGCTGCCTGGGCGCCCCTGGGGACCCCTGCAGGGGCGCTGCTGGCCTGTCTGTGGCCAGCTCCTGAGCCAGAGGCGCGAGAGGCGAGGTCCTCACGGCTGCGGGGCTCTGTTGCCCCAGCGGAGAGGAGAGCCTTTGTCATGGAGCCTGGAGCTGGAGAGCCTCTGCCTCCTCGGACACCTGGGCGGCCAGGCCAGTGGGTCTGCGCCCCTCGGGAAGGTGACGGGCTCGCATGGCTGCGATGGGAGGCGCAGACATGTGCTGGAAGCTCAGCACCGTGGCCACCCTTCCCCGTCATGTACACTGGAGTATTTTGGGAGCTGGTGGCCAGGGGCCCCCTGCTCTCTCAGTGAAACCAGGGAAAGATGGGGGTCGGGGTGGTTGTTTGAATCACCTTCCCAGCGCACTTACCTGAAACTCGAGACTCGAGGGAGAGGCTGCCAGCCCATCTCCTTCCCCTCCCTGCCACCTTGCCCACTGGTCTTCCTCTGGGTCCTTGGGTCTGTGTCCACACAGGTGTGTGCACTGGGCCTGGGATGGGCATTTGCTGTGAAAGATTCAGAAAAGCCTGTGGTGGTCCTGCACAGCCTGGCCTGGCCTTGGTTGACCTCTACCTGTGGTGCTGAGCAGAGGGGAGGCTGGAACCCAGAGGCAGCCTTGGCGGGGGGCGGGGGGGCTTTCTCAGACACATAGCAGCTTTTTATTCACGTGCACAGGAGCCCCTTGAAAATGACCTTGGGAGTCTGCTATCTGTTACACCCCCGAGTCCTGTTGGGCCCAGACAAGCAGGCCAGACAGCAATCCCAGCTCTGTTTTATAGCCGGCAGATGCCAACAGGCTGGGGGGTGGGTGGGAAGATGTCTGGGTTTGTAGTGGAATGCCTGCTGCCCGCACGGGACCTTGGTGAAGCCAGGCCCTGGGACCCAAAGCCTTCTCAGGGCTGGGCCTGGCAGGGCAGCGCACCTGTCCCGTGCCCCAGGTGCCTCCTGCCCAGCGGGTGGTCATGATCTTGTGTGCTGCAGCCACTGTGGACAAACATGGTGGGGAGATGATGTTGGGTGAGGCCGGGGTAGCGTCCTCTCGGACTTATCTCCCGCCAGAGCCCCGGAGCCGGAGGACCAAGCCCCAGTCTTTGGGACAGAGGGACTTCTGCCTTTGCTCCTGTGTCCACTGGGGTTTTGGTGACTGGATCACATGGACACACTCACTCGTTAGTCATAGCTGGTCCCTTTGTCCCTTTGGTTGGTGGCACATATCTGTGGATGTCACCACCCCTCCAGGACCTCAGGCTGGCTGAGGCAAGACCAGTGAGGCCTCTTTGCTCTGTGTCCAGGGGGAGGTCAGGACATGCTCCCCTGGGTATGTCCCAGGGACTGGGCCTGGGGCCACAGCGTGGACTCAGGCAGCCCTTCCCGCCTCTGCCTGCAGTGGCTCTCAGCTGCCAGGCCTCAGCCAGGACAGTCACTGTGCTTCTGTGGTAGGTGTCTCCCTGGCGTGGGTGGTGTTGGGTCTCGCCGCACCTCACACTGTGTCCAGCATTCTTTGCAATAAATACATTTTTTAAAAATTCTCATCTAAGGTTCTCTCCTGGGGCCAGCCTGCAGACCCCATGTGTGGCCTCTCATGGGCACCTCTCAGGTCCCACCCCCAGGCCTTCCCGGGTCTGGAAAGAAAACTCTCCCTGGAGTGAGCTCTTGCTCTGCCCCTGAGCAGGAAGCACATGTGGGGATGGGGCGGACCCAGAGGGGACCACTGAAGTGAGGGTCTGAGGCCCCTGAAAATGTGGGTCCCTAACGTTGGCAGCCTTGGGGAGGGGAACTGGGCCCTGTCCAGGGTGGAGGGACTGCATGGCACCGTGTGTGGTGGGGTGTGCTGTTGGCTAGTTTAGTTACCACCTCCCTCGGGCTGGTGAAGGGGACAAGGGATCGGCTTTCCCTTTCCTGTGCTTCAGACTCTCATTGGAATTTCTACCCCTCTTGCCCTGGGGTTGGGCTTTCCGGGGCGCCGCAGGCAGCAGGGGTGCGCCTCTGTGGACGTGGTGGGCCTGGGCACGGCCAGGGGCCCACCTGTGCCGCTCTCGAGTGTCAGGGCAGAGGGTGGCTGTGGCTGCGCTGCTTCTGGGCCGCTTGGGGTCGCCAACAGCCATGGCTGCGTCCTACCCAGCTGTGTCGTGGTGGGTGACAAAGCCACCGGCTCAGAGGGCTCTCAGCTTCAACTATCTTCCTGGTAGGTGAGGCCAGGGGACAGCCTGGTGGTCCTCGTCCTGTGTCCCAGTGCTGAGCTCCTGGGGTGGACCCCTGACCTCCTGAGAGGCTTTGGCACATTTGAAGAAGGTGTTGAAGATTTTTAGCAGCAAAACCATAGCAGAAGGAATAAAATATAATCATCAGAATTTTCCTCTGGGCCCCATGTGCTACCACAGCCTAGAGAGAGCGGATGAATGGAATGAGTGCTGCTGTGAGGTGAGAACTTTGTATCATTTTCGGTTGCTAGGAAACAACGCCCTTAGGTAGGATCAGAGGGTGTTTGGATTGAATGAAATGTTGCAAAAACATAAGTTTCAGCAATATGTGAGTTATATTGATAATAATTACAAGTCATACATAATTACCACCTGCAGAGAGGACAGCTGCCAGCAGGATTCACCCCCTGGGGGCAGGCACATTGGTGTTCGATGAAAACTATTGTATTGAAAGGGAAGAATGCTGCCCTGACCAGTGTGGCTCAGCGGGTTGGGTGGCGTCCCACGGAGCAAAAAGGTCACGGGTTTGACTCCCAGTGCAGCCCCTGGTCCGGACAGGTATGAGAGGGAGCCAGTCTGTGTTTCTCTCTCACATTGATGTTTCTCTTCCTCCCTCCCCCTCTCTCTGAAGATAAATTTAAAAGGAAATAAACCTTCAAGGTGCAAAGTGAAAATGTCTTTGCCCTGGGTGGGAACTAGCATCTGCCCTGCCCTGGCCCACGGCCACAGGTCTCTTTGGGGAGTGCAGGCGAGAACCTGTGCTACTTCCTTCCACAGGGCCCCCTGAGAGGGTGCCCACCCCGCTTCGGGCAGGGGCCCCTGGGTGTGTGAACTGATCTTGCCTGGGACACAGGTGACACATCCTCTCTGTCGCAGCCCGGTCTCCGCTGCTCAGCCCTTGTTATTCTGTTCCACACGTCACGGAAGTCCTGCTGCCTGTCCGTCTCAGTGGCTCAGCAGCGCCACTCGGCTCTCCTGTCACCCAGAGTCCTGGCATCGGCACTGAAATCAAGGAGCTGTTCCAACAGCACCCCCAGTAGGAAGCGCTGATGTATGGGAAACAGCCGCTATGGTGCTCGTTGTGGGCTGCATCGTGGGCCCCCCAAAACTGGTACATTGAAGGCGTAACCCTCATGACCTCACCATGTGACCTTATATGGATACAGGGTCATTGCAAGATGTAGTAAGTGAGGTAACACTGGAGTGGAGGAGGGGAACTTAACCCCAAATTCCCTTGCACCTTCCAGGAGCCCTGCTGACATCTCAGTTTCGGGAGGCGGGCGGTGTTTAAGCCACTCAGTGTGTGGTGCTTTGCTGCAGCAGCCCTAGCAAACAGGACTTTTCAGAGCTGCCCCTTCAGTGCACTGACTGCCTGAGGCCTTGCTGGCGGGAGCCTCGCGGGGACCCCCAAGGCGGGGACCCCTGAACAGCGAGCTACCTGTAAGAAACTCAACCCAGCATTTATTTTGAACAAATTGCGGCGTCTTCCCGAGGCTTTGGATTCTCTCCTCCGCCTTCTCCCAGGGAGCTCTTGGCGTCACCGCTGCGATTAGCGAGACCCAGGCTCCTTTCGGCCAAGCACATGGACATACAGAACCACTCCCATGGGCCGAGGTCAGCACCTGAGTCCAGGATTTCTGGCAAGCGCACCTGTATGGATAAACAGCCCAAGCTAAACATTGAGTCACCTCCCTGGTCTAGGACCTCAGACTTTTCATGCAGATTCTCTATATTTTGGCCAACATAAAATAACAAAGTCTTACAATTCCTTTGGACATACAAGCCTTCCCTTCTGGGTTTGACTTTGTAATAAGGTCTCTAAACATGCTAGAATTTAAAAAAAATTTTTTTTAAAGATTTTATTTATTTATCTTTAGAGGGGAAGGAGAGAGGGAGAGAAACATCAATGTATGGTTGCCTTTCGTGCGTCCCCTTTTGGGAGTTGGCCTGCAGGGAACTGGCCTGCAACCCAGGCATGTGCCCTGACTGGGAATTGAACCACGATCCTCTGGTTCGCAGGCCTGTGCTCAATCCAGTGAGCTATGCCAGCCAGGGCAAAAAAAAATTTTGAGAGTGCTTTTTTAAAAATTAAGGCTGAGACAGTAAAACAAGGAAGGGCTTAGGGTGGAAGGAGCCCCAGGAGAGCCCAGGCAGGGCTGCTCTGGCCCACTGGGAAGTCAGAGGGAAGGGGGCCCTGGAGACAGGCTCAGGGGCTAAGCCTGGGACGAGCCTCCGCTGCCCACTGCTCGCCTGGTTGCACATCTCGTGGGGCCCCTTAGAACAGGGGTGTCAAACTCATTTTCACCAAGGGCCACATCAACCTCACAGTCACCTTCAAAGGGCCAAATGTAATTTAGGACTGTAGAAATGTAACTTCTCCTTAACTAGGAGCAAGGAGCTCGGTGCTACCGCTGCCAGGGAGAAACAAGGTGCTGGGCCTCGGGCTTTATGGCCCTGGGGCTGGGCTTGCCACTTGTGCCCTAGAGTTTAGGAGATGCAGCCTGTGGGGAAAGAAGAGGGGGAGGGAAAAGGCGCAGGCAGGCGTGCTCCTGGGGAGGGAAAGAGGGCGCACCTGAGCTGGAGTTTGTCTCCAGTTTAAGGTGCTGGAGGAGGACATCTTTAAATGTTCCAAAATCCAAATTATAGGGATACCAGAAGGGGAAAAGAAACAGCCACGAGTGGAAAATTTATTTGAACAAATAATACAGGAGAACTTCCCCAGTCTGGCAAAGGAAACAGACTTCCAGGAAATCCAGGAAGCTCAGAGAGTCTCAAAGAAGTTGGACCCAAGAAGGAACACACCAAGGCACATCATAAGTACATTACCCAAGATTAAAATGAAGGAGAGAATCCTAGAAGCAGCAGGAGATAAGGGGACAGTCACCTACAAAGGAGTATACATCAGACTGTCAGCTGATTTCTCAAAAGAGACCTTCCAGGCAAGAAGGGGCTGGAAGGAAGTATTCTAAGTCATGAAATCCAAAGACCTACATCCAAGATTGCTCTATCCAGCAAAGCTTTCATTTAGAATGGAAGGGCAGACAAAGTGCTTCTCAGATAAGACCAAATTCAAGGAGTTCATCATCACCAAGCCCTTATTCTATGAAATGTTAAAGGGACTTATCTAAGAAAAAGAAGATAAAAAATATGAACAGTGAAAGGGCAGCAAACTCACAGTTGCTAACATTAGACCACACCTAAAACAGAAGCAAACCAAGAGGACAGCTAGATCAGGAGCGGAACCATAGAAATGAAGAACACATGGAGGGTTAGCAACAGGGGAGTGCGAGGAGGAGAAGGGGGAGAAGGTACAGAAAATAGCATAGACAGTAGGTAAAAAATAGATAGGGGGGAGGGCAAGAATAGTATGGGAAATATAGAATCTAAAGAACTTGAGACACGTGATCATAAACTAAAGGGGGGTAGGGTGGGGGAGGGTGTGCAGGGTGAAGGGGAATGAAGGGGGGAATAGAACAACTGTAATGGTATAATCAATAAAATATATTTTAAAAAAAATTTTAAAAGGGCGCTGGAGGCATCAGAAGTTGGGAGAAGGAGCATGAGAAGAGCTGGCTCCAGGTCTGCAGGGTGGGGCGCCTCGCTTCACTGGTCGAAGCAGGTGCAGAAGGGCCAGGTGGGGTGGTGATTTGACTCCTCTGGGTTCTTTCATATACTAATCTGTTAAAGTCACGACAGAAACAGAATGAAGTACCTACCGTGTGCTACGCAGTGAGGAGCGAACAGTAAGTGAAACCAGAGGTCAGCCGAGTCCGGGGGCTCCTGCTGCCTGTCACCTCCCAGCCAAAAAGCAGAGACGGGCTGATTATAAGTGCCGTGTTAACATGCGTACTATCAGATGCCGGAAATCTGAGAAGGTGGCGGGTGAAAACCCCAACCTCCCCCCACCCCCCCCACCCCGCCACCCCCGTGTGTGAGGGGCAAGTTTCTCTAGGGGAAGCTCAGGAAGGGAATGGGGAAAGGAGCACAGAGCCGGTCCTGAGGATGCCGGGCTTTGTCATTTGAGTCCTTGTGGGACTTGATCTTGATGAATATCTTCATCACCGGTTTCCAGAGCAGAGTGGTCCGCATTCCGATAAGGACGGCAGAGCCAGTCGGGCAATGGTCGGTCTTCCCTCTCCTGGTGATCTGGACCCCCCCATCCCCCCTAAGATTCCCACCTGCCCTCCTGCTGGGCCACGCCACTTCCTTTCCTTTTCTTCTGCCCTGCGGCTCCCCCTGCCCCACTTCTCTCTTCGTAGGCTCACTTCTCCCAAACTCTAAGGCAGTGCACAGCTGGCAGGCAGCTTGTCCCACCCAGTCCGATCCCCTGAATCTGTCTCCAAAGCCCCTCTTCTTCCCAGTGACCTGAGGCAGCCCAGCCTCGGCTCTCCTCTTTCTCCGATGCTAGCCCTTCCTTGTTTCCTTGTCCCCAGCTTTAATAAATGTCACCTGGACTCGTGTTTTGAAATCTTTCCTGCATAAAATCAGGAACCCACTACAGCTGGCCCTAGGCAGACCCACGCAGGTAGATAAACCCACGCCCTTGTTAAAGAGGACCCAGAGAACACAGAGGAGGGTCCTGAATGAGCCAGGAGGCTGATTCATCACACACAGAATCTGCTGGCACCTTGATCTTGGACTTCCCAGTCTGCAGAACTATGAGAAATGTTGCTCATTAGCCGACAGGGATGCCGGCCAGACAGGGATGCCGGCCAGCCAGCCTTCCCGAACCCTGAGCTGCTCTGGGGGCAGGGGGCTCTCTCAGCCCAGGCCCCAAGCCAGGATGCACGGTGCAAGGGCTGAGCTGCCTGGACTAGGGGCAGAGGACCACAAGGACAGAGGCATCCCGGCGACGCTGGGTCCTCATAGCAGGGGTTCCCAGAAGC
Organism: Sturnira hondurensis; assembly: GCF_014824575.4. Classification (NCBI taxonomy): domain Eukaryota; kingdom Metazoa; phylum Chordata; class Mammalia; order Chiroptera; family Phyllostomidae; genus Sturnira; species Sturnira hondurensis. Next base: position 20,553,938 of record NW_028079127.1, read on the forward strand.
CTCAGGTCTAGACATCCAGAGGGGACGGACACTAGTTGGGCACCTACTGTGTGCCGAGCTCTGCTCCGGGCACCGTCGCCGTCCCACCTCCCTTGGTCCCTGGGTGAGGAGCGTGAGGATCAGCTGGACACGTGACAGCGCGGGGTGGGGGGTCCCGGCCAAGCCGGCCTGGGCAGCACCCAGCCGGTGCTCAGCTGTGGTCGCATGTTCCCTCGGAGACCACGCCCCGCCCCCCACGCCCAGCTTCGGACCGGAGCCAGGCGGAGAAGTCTCCCGGGAGCAGAAGAGGGCCGTGGGGTCCCGTGGGGTCCCGAGGGGTCCGCGGGCTGCCGGGGGTTGGGAGAACGCCTTTCTCCTCCCCTGCCTGCCCTTCCCCTCCTCTTCCTCCCTCCTCTTCCTCCCGGCTGGGATACCCGGAACCCTCCGGGGCGGGGCAAAGAGGCGCTGCCAGTTCAGGTCAAGGAGGTGGCGGCGGCGGCTGCAGGGCGACCCATCTGTCCGTCCGTCCGTCCGTCTGTCCGCCCTCCCAGCCATGGCCGCGCCGCAGAACCTGTTGCTTCTGGTCCTGTTGCTGTTGCTGCTGCCGCCGCCCCCGGGGGGTGAGCCTTTGGGGTGGGGGCGTGCGTCCTGGCCAGGGACCGGGTCGGCCACGTTCGCGCCGGCCCCCTCAGGACCCAGGCGGTTGGCAGCCGGGATCCCTGGGACTGACCTCCCCTCCGCCCCCAAACCCCTCCCCGCCTGAAGTGACATCGCCCAGACCCCAGGCAGCTGCCCCCATGGCTCTGCCCTGGAATTGGGGGGTGGGGTTGGGGATCTAGCGTCCCTCTGATGTTCCCAGGGATTGGTTCAGCTGTAGCCTGGGGTACGGTTTCCTGCCTGGCCGTTGCCCGGGGTGGTGACTTCCTGGAGACCTGGCCCCTCCATCCAGGCCTTTCCTTTGCCTGTGTTTACTGGCTGGGAGCCCCCAACCGCGGCCTCCAAGGCCATTGTAGTCCTGGAGACAGCTGAGATGGCCCAACGGGAGGAGACAGCTAACTGTGTGTGTAGATTGGTTGATTGTGAAATTTTTTAAAATTGATTTTAGACAGAGAAAGGGAGAGGGAGGGAGAGACACTGGTTCATTCCACTTATTTATGCCTTCATTGGATAATTGTGTTCTGACTGGAGGGTGAACCCGCAACCTTGGCCAGGGTCAAGGGCCTTGATTGTTTGATTGCAGACAGATGATTCACAGATGGGACAACCAGGCTGGGGGCTTTTTAGGGTCAGGAATTGGAGCCACACCTCCCCACCCCCAAGCTTAGGAAGCCAAAGATCCCTCCAGGTGATGGCTTCTTCTAGAGGAGGGCTTTACTTCCTGGGGGGGGGGGGGGAAAGGGAGGCCTGGAGAGTCTTGTCCAGAGTGTGTGAGGGTCAAAGAACGCTTGTGTCACGCTTGTCACGCTTGTCAAGGGCTTGTGGCCCAAATGGGGACACAGGTGTTTGCCATCAGCCCCAGCTTATGGGCTCTCCAGCTGTGGCTCTGACGGCTGCAGAGACTTCCTGGAGGTGGTGGGGGTCATCCCAGCTACTCCATAGTGCGGGCCGTGCTGAGTGTACCTGCTGCCGCGTGGACATCTGGCTGGGTCGGGCCTGCGGATCCCACCCTCTGCCCCCCAGCTGTGTCCAGAGCAGGGTTTTGCTTGGAGCTGCCAAGGACAAAGTATCTCCCCATTTCTTCCCCATTCCTAGTTGTCTCTTCTTGGAGTCACTGAGTGGGCTTTGCTCTGCGATGGCCCAGGAGAACACGATACACTGACCAGGCTGGCTCTCTGGAGTCCCACTCCGGGCCTGCCCAGGCAGAATCCTGGACCGTTCCGTCCTGCTGGTGGACACTAGCTCTCTGCTAAGGCAGCTTAAGGGTGCCTGAGAGCATGCCTATAGCCTCTTCCTGGAAGTTTGCAAACCTCATGGTCACCCAGAGCCCTGGGTCATTTTATGCACTTGCCAGTCAAGTCCCCTCAGCATGACCTTGTGTCCTGAGGCTCTGTACTCACACCAGCCTGTGAGGATGTCCTTAGATCCCAGCTTGGTGGCTGAGAGCTTTATGGTGGTTCTTGGACTTGAAACAGTGCTGCTGCCTTGGAGCCCTGGCCACTGAGGGCATAGACATTTCTTAGGCACCTGTTGCAGGCCCAGAGCAGGATCAAGGGCTGCATGGACATGGTGCATAGGTGTGACTGCAGCCCACGGTGAATTGGCCACGGGGCAGCCTGCCTTGTGGGTGGGGTCAGGGCTGAGGCTGCTGTGGCCAGTGGTGGCCAGAGGGAATGAGGATCAAGAATTGGCTGGTCCATTGCCTGGTCCCCAGCGACTAGCCAGGGATGTTGCTGTCCAGCTGTGTGACCGCTGGGCTTGGGCAGCTTCTGGAGGAGGTTAGGCTAGAGTAGGGCCTAAAGGGTGGGTAGATTTGAAGCTGGGGGATGGCAAACAGCTAAGAATACAGACAGTGTGGATAGGGCTGGAAAGTTAGGGTGGCCTTCAGGGCCCTTTGCAGTCTGGATCCTGCCTTGTGGACTAGACTTGATCCTGACATAGCGTGAACCAGGATGGGCTGAGAGCAGGAGGTGGCCCAGTCAGACTCACACTTGGGCCAGTGGGGTAAGAGGGTGCCCAGTTAGGCACATCTGCTGTGGCCTGGGAGAGAAGGCAAGGCTGGCTGGGGTGGTGGCCAGAGGTGGCTCTGCATGCTTGTGTCTGCTGGCCCTGATCACTGGGACATGGCTGAGGCCTGGCATGAGGCTTCACCTTGTGGCCACAGGTGAACAAGTGTCTCTCTGCTCCAGCCCACGGCGAGGTGTGTGTGGATTCCAGTGGCTACAACCTCTACCCCAAGAACTGCCCTGTTTTCTGCTGTGGTACCTGTTACAACCAGTACTGCTGCTCCGACATACTGAAGAAATTTGTATGGGACAAGGAAGGTTGTGAGGACAGGTGGGTGCCCCAGTGGGACTGTGCGTGGGAGGGAAATGGTCCTGCCCCTCTGACCCTTCAGGCCTCTGAAGATGGTGGTGAGCATTGGGCCAGGGGGTTGGGGGAGGAAGTCTGCTCTGGGCTGGACTCCCCAGACCCTGTTTTTTTAGTCCCTTGCCCCTCTGTCCCCAGCCCTGGAGGGCTCCAGCTCATCCAGCCTGGGGCTGAGCAGGTTTCTTAGCTGGTTTTGTGGCTCACCCTTGGGTGTGTACTTGTACCAACATATCTTCAGGGTGGGCACCTTGGCATGAGTGTGCCCCACAAGTGTGTGCATGAACCTAGGGGTGTTGTATGTGATTTGTACAGGTACCGTCTTGTGGGCCTGAGAGGGCACAGAGCATGGGCATGCGCCCCATACTGTGCCATGCCCATGAGCTCCCAGTGTGGCCCGTGGATTTACACTGCATTTTGGGCATAGACCGTTTCATGGACCGGAACTGAGCTTCCAGTCTTCTGCATGTGCCTCCCTTTGCCACATTCTTTGTTTCTTTTGTGTTTGGCCTCAGGGATAGAGGGTTGAGGTGGTCATCCTCAGCTCACGGCAGGTGGTCATTATTGTCAGGACAAGACCAGCCCCCCACCATCTGACACGTTTACTTTAATCTCCCGCGACCATTCCATTCCCCTCACCCAGAAGAACACCAGTCTGCTGTATTCTTTTGATTGTTTCTGTTCTTGCAAAGTCTCTGTTGTTTTGCGGTACAATGGACCCCCTTCCTTTTTGCAGTCAGTCCAGGGTTTGTACAGCCCGCCCGTGCTCTCGGGCGTACATCTGGCTGGTGCCTGCCACTGCTGTGGTGTGAGTCGCTGTCACAGATAACTGCGGGGACGTCCTCACAGGACCTCCTCCTCCTTCTAGAGGACCATGTGAGAATTTCCTGGAGGTACATGTGGGAGCACATTGCCAGGTTAGAGAGATGCACATAGTTACTAAGGGCTTCCAAAGTGCTCTTGGGAACAGCGTTACCAGGACGCATACCTGCCGGCCACGCCTGAGCATTCCTGACGGCTTATATCCCACCCTTTTACTTTCTGCCTTTTGGTATTCTTACAACTTACAAGATCTTTTTAGTTTTTAATTCATTCTGGTAATTAAAAAAATAACAGGAATATTTAATCTATTTAAATATAATGTAATTGATGGCATTCTGGGGTTTTATTTGCCAGTTTATTTTGCTTTTAATTTATCTCTCCTGTGTTACTTTCCCCCTTACTGTATTATTTTAGTCTGTTTTTATTACATTTTTTTCTTTCATTGTTTCCTTCTTTTCCAATCCATGTACTTTTATTTCATTTTCTTACCTTATTGCACTGGCCAGAACCTCCAGTACAATGTTGAGTAGAGGTGGTAAAAACAGATACCTCCGTCTTGTTTTCAATATTAGGGAGAAAGCATTCAATGTTAGCTATAATGTCAACTGTAGCTTTTTCATAGGTGTCTTTTATCAGGTTAAGGAAGTTCTGTTGCTAGTTTGTTTGGAGTTTTAATCATGAAGGGATCTTGAATTTTGTCAGATTTTTTTTCTGCACTTTTAGCAATGATCATATGATTTTGTATTTTTATTCTAATTTACCAACATATATGGTAAATTATGTTGATCTCATTTGACCTTAATTATGTTGATCAAAAGCACAGCCCTAATGCTTTAAATTTTTTATTTTGATACACATTTAATATTTGATACACATCTTTAATATTTTATCTGAACAGAACTTAAGTCGATGGTTATTTTCTCTTACCATATTGTCTTCTGGTTGCCATTACTTCCATCAAGACATCAGTTCAATAGTCGGTTGTCTCTCATTTAAAAGAAATCTTTTTTTTCCATCTGACAGAAAAGTCTTTTTCTTGTCTTTGGTATCCTTCAGCTATCCTACAATGTATCTAGGTATGGGTTTCTTTTTGTTTATGCTGCTGTGGATTTGTTGAGCCTCTTATATCTGTGCTTTAGTGTCTCATCAGCTCTAGAAAATTTTTTGCTATTCTTTAGATGTTGCCCTTTCTCCTCCTATCTGTCCGGGACTCCAGTCAAGCGTACATCACGTCTCTTACTCCTGCGTCCGCGTCTCCGAGTCTCTCCTCCATGCTCCTACCTCCATGCTGTGTTCTAGAAAAGGTCCTCTGACCCCTCCGTCCACTCCAGCTTTCTTCAGCTGTGTCTCATCTGCTGTTGAACTCATCCACTGAAGTCTTTTTTTATACTGTTGTATTGTGAAATATAAGCCACATACAGAAAAGGGCACAGAACACTCAGCGACTTCCCACGAAACGAACATCTGGGTGGCCACCAGACAGGCTGATACCCGCCGACAGAACCTCAGAAGCCCCCTTGAGCTAACTTCCAGTCACTGTTGCTTCTCTTACCCCACAAAGGTAACTGTTATTCTAACTTTTATATAAATAACCTTGCTTTCCTTTGGAGTTGTAATACCCAAACATATATCTCTAAATTCTGTAGTTTAGTTTTTTTCTTGCGGGGGAGCAAAAAATACTTTCCTAAGTTGAGACAGGTTCAGGGGCTAAGCCTGGGACAAGCTGCCGCTGCCCACCGCTCCCCTGGTTGCAAGTCTCGTGGGGACCCTTAGAACTTAGGAAAAAAAATCATGCCCAAGAAAGAAATGGGGAAGGCATGAGTGTGCTCCAGAGGTAGCCCACTTTGCTATTTCGTAATACTTCTTCCTTTTTAAAAAAAGACTTATTTATTTATTTTTTAGAGAGAAGGCAAGGGAGGGAGAAAGAGAGGGAGAGAAACATCAGTGTGTGAACATGCCCCCAACTGGGGACCTGGCCGGCAGCCCAGGCTTGTGCCTTGACTGGGAATCAAACCAGCGACCCTTTGGTTTGTGGGCTCGCACTCAATCCACTGAGCTACACAAGCCAGGGCGTTTCTTCCTCTTTAAGCTTCATTTGAAATCATGTTTCTTCTACTTAATGCAGGTCTGCTGGTGTCAAATTATCTTGGTTTTTGTTTGTCTGAAAACGTCTTTTTTTTCTAAGATTTTATTTACTTATTTTTAGAGGGAGGGGAAGGGAGGGAGAAGGGGAGGGAGAGAAACATCAATGTGTGGTTGCCCATTGTGCATGTGCCCCCAAATGGGAATCTGGCCTGCAGCCCCGCGTGCCCTGCAGGCGTGTGCCCTGACCAGGAGTTGAGCCAGCAACCTTTTGGTTTGTAGGCCAGTGCTCAATCCATTGAGCCACCACTGAACCGCAAAAGCCAGGGCCAAAAATGTCTATTTCACCTTCCTTCTTAAAGGGTATTTTTCCCAATTGTAGATTTCTAGGTTGGCAGTTATCAACTTCTTTCAATGCATTATAGCTTTCATTCCATTGTCTTCTGATGATGACTATTATTTCTGATGAGAAATCAGCTGACAGTTTTATTATTGCTCCTTTGCAAGTAATTTTTTTTTCTGACTACTTTTAAGATTTTGTCTTTGTAATTTGGTTTTCAGCAGTTTTACTATGATGTACGTAGGTGTGGTTTTCTTTAAATTTATGCTGCTTGAGATTTACAGAACTGCTGGGATCACCGGCTTGTTTTTCATCAGTGTTGGAAAATTTGGGGCCATTATCTCTTTAAAAATTTCTTCTTGCCCTGGCTGGTGTGGTTCAGTGGATTAAGTGCCAGACTGGGAAGTAAAGGATGGATCAGCAATTCGATTCCCAGTCTAGGGCACCAGCCTGGATTGTGGGCCGGATCCCCAGTAGGGGGCGTGCAAGAGGCATCCACACATTGATGTTTCCCTCTCTCCTCTTCCCCTCTCTCTAAAAATAAGTAAATAAAACCTTTAAAAAAAGGCTTCTGGCCCATTTCCTCATTCCTGACCTTTTATAAAAGATCATTTGTATACTGGGTTCCATGTTTCACCCACTTTCTCCTGCATTTCCACTGACCATCTTTTCGTGTCCTTTGGCTTCAGTCCACATACATTAACTTTGACCTGTTCTCCAGTTCATGTATATATCCTTAGCTGTGTCTAGTTATTAATTTGCTGGATTATTTTTTAGTTCTGGATTTTTAAAAAAATATTACAAGTTCGCTCGAATTGCTCGATCTTTAGTCCCCTCAAGCGGTGCATAAGTGCTGTTATTTTTCTTTTTTAAGATTTTATTTATTTATCTTTAGAGGGGAAGGGAAGGAAAGAGGGAGAGAAACATCAATGTATGGTTGCCTCCTGTGCATTCCCTGCTGGGAACTGGCCTGCAACCCAGGCATGTGCCCTGACTGGGAATTGAACCGCTATCCTTTGGTTTGCTGACCTGTGCTCAATCCACTGAGCTACACCAGCCAGGGCTAAGTGCTGTTATTTTAACGCTGATGTCGGATAATTTCGGTATTCGAAGCCCCTGTGGACAAGTTCATGGTCTGTTACTCCTGTTGTTTTCTGTTCATGGTGTCTAATCTGGTATTCCCAAAAATGTTTGGTTGTGTGTCCAACGCGGTGTTTGTAAATTGATTGTAGAAATTTGGAGCTTAGGATTTCCTCCAGGGTGGATTTCTGTCGCTTTTGTCAGGGCCTTTAGCACTCGGGTCGGATTGCCTGACCGCAGAGACTGAGATGACGGGAAGCTGAGCTGTCCGCTCAGTTTCTCCCTTGTCTTGGGTTGCAGCGTTTCAGGTCTCAGCCCAGCTGAGCAGGATTCACTGGTCCTCCCCCATGGTGGGCTCTAATCTTTCTCACCCGAGGCTCTTAGAGGTTCTGCTCAGCCTCTCAGCTCTCCTCTGAAGTTGGTGAGTGCCCCCAGGAGAAAGAGTGGCGGATACCAGGCTCACCTCCGTGGACCTCCCTTCCCAGCCTTCCCACCCCTGGGTCCCTGCGTGGCAGAACCCCCACTATGCCCTTGCTTGCTGAAGCCTGCACATTGGTCTTTAAAAGTGTTTCCTCCTCAGCTCCAGGGGTCGTCCTTCAAAAGCACGGCCCTAATACTTTAAAATTTTTATTTTGAGCCCCTGGCTGGTGTAGCTCAGTGGATTGAGTGCGGGCCTGCGAACCAGACGATCGCGGTTCGATTCCCAGTCAGGGCACATGCCTGGGTTGCAGGCCAGTTCCCCGGTAGGGGCCAGTTCCCAGCAGGGGATGCACGAGAGGCAACCATACATTGATATTTCTCTTCCTCTCTCCTTCCCTTCCCCTCTAAAGATAAATAAATAAATATTTAATAAAAAAATTTTATTTTGATACACATTTAATTTTGGAAATTTTCAATTAAGTACCAAGTCAGAGAGAATAATAACTCGGTGTGTCCATCACCCACTTTCACAGTTCCCAGCACGCCATATCCTACACGCCATAAACATTTCTCCTTAAATGTTCATTTAAAAAAAGATTTTATTTATTTATGTTTTAGAGAGATGTGAAGGGAAAGAGAAGGAGAGGGAGAGAAGCACTGATCGGTTACCTCTCGCGTGCCTCCAACTGGGGGCCTGGCCAGAGACCCAGGACGTGCCCTGGCTGGGAATCGATCGAGGGACCATTTGGTTTTTGGGATGATGCCCTGCCGCGGTCCAGCCGCAGCCCATCTAAGGGTCCTCAGGTGAGAGTAGGCGTCGGCGCTGGGCAACAGGCAACCACACAGCTCAAAGGCAGGTGAAGCACTGTTCCATTTAGTGCAAGTACAAGCTGATTTTTTATATTTTCATTTTTGGCATAGATTAACATTTACAGGTGTACAGCATGATCAGTTAAGCAGAAAAAATCAATACAAATGTAACCAGGAAAATACAAAAGTTCCCATAGTTTCAGTTATGATAAACAAAAGTTATTTTGACCAGGAAAACCATTAATCAGACAATTTGAAATAGTTCTATGTATACAGTTTAAATGTCTTATTGTTTATTAAAGTTCTCAGAAATAGTCATTGGCAACAGGTACACTTAGACCGAGCAGAGGTTAGGAAATTCATTATAAGCCTTTGTAATATCTAACTTAGCTATCTATCTGCTGTCTAAAATGTTTTTTGTATACTGAGGACTCTGACTCCTTGGTAGTTGTTTCTAAGTGCTTAGTTTGTAATGGCTAACCAGCTTCTTCTGTTTTTATGCCTGTCTAATTCTAATTGATATATATTCCTATTCAAGGTAAAGGAGGGGCTGTTACTCTAACAACTCTTTGACAACCAGGGGCTATTTTCTAAAGGGGTTTTTTGCTATTCTATGAGGCAGTTCTGTGGGAAAACATATTTTTCCCTGAACTGTTCTTTCTTGGGTGGCTTTCACAGGAACAAATAAGTAAAGTACGATGCCTTAATTCAGCCAGGGTGATATTGCTTAGGACTTGAGCCAACTGTTGTTTTTTCTCTGAGAGTGGTCATTAATTCTAGGAGATTCCAAATTATCAGAAGTGTAAAGGTTAGAATACTAAGAAACAGTAAGAATAAAAGCAACACCATATATCCACTAATGCCACGTCCGTCCTGCTGGAAAACGCTTCTGTGAAGCCGTCATCTCCAAGTCGTGACTGTGTCAACCGACATGGCTAGAAAATGCTTCTGTGAAGCCTTTGTCCCCAAGCCGTGACTGTGTCAGCCGACCTGGTTAGCATCAGACGTGGCAATGCCCAACCCACTGGACCACACCAGTCAGGACCGTAAATGTTCACTTTATCAGTACAAATGAGTCCTTTAAAAAATATAACCACTATATCAGTAACACATTTTTCACAATTGACAGTAATTCATGAATAGCTGTTAATACTAGTCCATCTTCAGCTGACTCCATTTGTTTCAAGAATGTCTTTTCATAGGTGGTTTGTTCAAGTCAGAATTCAAATGAGTTATTTATTGGGGTCCAGCCTTGGCAGGTCTCAGGGTCCCCGAAGGATGGACTGCACAGGTGATGAATGAAGTGTTGGACACCCCATTGGATGCCAAAGAACAGCCAGCCTCTGTGGGTCTGACCGAACTCACAGAGTTTGATTTAAGCTTTATTTTTATAGAGATTGTTGCATAACATTAAAGGAACAGGTGCATGGTGTGATCAGTTAAGCAGAAAAAATCAATACAGAGTTACAGAGGTAACTAGGAAAAGTACAGGAAATTCCATAGATTTAGTTATGTTAAACAAAGGTTGTTTTGACCAGGAGAGCTATTAATCAGACAATTAGAAATAGCTGTATGTACAGAGTTTAAATGTCTTATTGTTGCTCTGGCTGGTGTAGCTCAGTGGATTGAGCGCGGGCCTGCCAACCACACGATCACGGTTCGATTCCCAGTCAAGGGCACATGTCTGGGTTGCAGGCCAGTTCCCAGTAGGGGACTCACAAGAGGCAACCACATATTGATGTTTCTCTCCTTCTCTCCTTCCTTTCCTCTCTAAAGATAAATAAATTTAAAAAATCTTTAAAAAAAGAATATTTAAAAAATGTCTTATTGTTTATTAAAGTTCATAGAATTTGGCATGGGGCAAAAGGATACACTAGACTGAACAGTGGTTAGAGGAAATTTATTATAAGGCCTTTGTCGTGTCTAACTTAGCTACCTGTCTTTCTGTCTAAATGTTTCTTTATGTACTATGGACTCTAACTCCTTGGTAATTGTTTCTACGTGCTCAGTTTGTAATAGGTAACCAGCTTCTCCTGCTTCTTTACCTGTCTGATCCCAATAATACATATTCCCGTCCAAGGTGGAGGAGGGGCTGTGACTCCATCAACTTTTAGACGTTCAGGGGCTACCCCATCAGGGGGAACTTTGTTCTATGGACAAGAAATCATTTTGTACAATCTCATTGGAATTCTGCGGATCATTGGGCCTGAAATGCAGGTGTTTAAAAATCCCACCACCTACTAACCGCAAAGACAGACATGCAGGGAGAGAGAGACAGGAAATCCAGCCACAGTTGCCTCTGCTGTGCAGATGCATCTCCTCCATCTGACTGTGTCAGGGGTCGGGTATTGGTCGGCTCCTGACAGTTATTATTTTTAAAATCTCTGCTGTCCCTATAGTTATTTCCCCTTTTTAAGATCTGCATTTTTTTCTTTTGTATCATTTCTCCTTTTCTTGTTTACTCTTGCCAGAGGTCTACCAGCTTTGGTTTTGTTAATCTTCTTTTATTGTTTGCAATGTTCTCTTTTATTTTTGCTTCCTTCTTTGGGGGTGGGGCATTGCACTGTTTTTTCTCACCTTCTTGAGTTTAATACCATTTCACTATTAAAAGTTACATTTCCTCTAAGGTCTGCTTTAGCTGAGTCTTACAAATTTTTTTAAAGACTTTATTTATTTATCTTTAGAGGGGAAGGGAAGGAGAGAAGGAGAGAAACATCAACGTGTGGTTGCCTCTCATGAGTCCCTTCCTGGGAACTGGCCTGCAACCCAGGCATGTGCCCTGACTGGGAATCAAACCGCGATCCTTTGGTTCACAGGCCCACGCTCAATCCACTGAGCTACACCAGCCAGGGCAAATTTTTTTAAAAAATTTTATTTATTTACTTTTAGAGGGAGAGAGAAAAACATTAATGTGTAAGAGAAATAATTGGTTGCTTCTTGCAAGCCCCCAACTGGGGACCTGGCCTACAATCCAGGCATGTGCCCTGACTGGGAATCGAACCGGTGACCTTTCAGCTCACAGGCTGGCACTCAATCTACTAAGCCACACCAACCAGGGCTGAATTTCACAAATTTCGATCTGGAGTATCTCCATTATCATTCAGTTTTTTATATTTCCTAATTTCCTTTATGATTTCTTGTTTAACTCACAGGAGGTTCTTGTTGTTGCTGTTGCCATGTTAGTTTCCCAAGGCATGAGTTCTTTTTAGCAATTCCTTTTTGTTTTTCAACACGGCGTTGCAACATTCTGCTGCTTTCTGACTTCATCCCATTGTGGCCAGAGAAGATACTTCCCGTGACAGCTGTCTGTGCTGCCTCCGAGGCCCGTACCGAGTGGGCTCTTGTGCGTGCTCTGTGTGTGCGTGCTCTGTGTGTGGGCTCATGCAGGGAGCGCTTGTCCCTGGGATGCTGGGGGGTGCTAATCGTGAGGTTTCCCTCTTGCAGTTTAGCTGCAGTCGGGAAGAGTGCAGAGGGTTGGGAGCAGCGGCCTCATCGCTGAGCTTTAACTCCGATATGGGCGGTGACGTCCCAGGGTGAGTGGGACCAGCGAACTGGATGCACCTTCCCGGCAGAGGTGATGGGGCCCTAGGTGGGCTGGGCTGAAGGCTGTGGGACTGGGATGGAGAGGAGTCATCAGGGTGGGGTCCCAGGAGAGCTGTCACCATGCCCGACCACCAGGGCCTTCCATCCTTATGTTGTTGGGAAGTCGTATCCCCCTGTTGTGTAGGAGTGGGAGTGAGTGTGGTTGGGGTTGACATTTGAAAGGCCAAGGGCAGGGGTTCGTATTAGCCTCAGTGTGGGGGGTGGGCTCGGGTGAGCAGAGGGGAGACAGCGATGGTAGACAGCAGTGAGCACACGATGAAGGGGCAGTAGTGTGTGTTGGGGGTGGGGAGGCAGGTGGGGACAGGGGCAATGGGGACATGTGATGCGGGGGCAGACAGGCCGTGTATGGTGGCAGGAAGTGACTGTGGTGACATTCTGATGGGGTGGTGGCGGTGCCTGGTGTGTGGAGATAGGGTGGTAGTGGTGGGGCCAGGATGCTGAGACACCTGGCGATGTGCAGGTGTGTGGGTCACGGTTACTATGTCAGGGCTGCCCTTTTAGGGGGCCAGGGAGCACCCCAATCTCCTAAACCCAGCCCCAGGGGTGCCGCAGCACCTGCCTTATACAAGTGTAGGGCTCGAGGCACAGGTTTTTGGAGGGGGGAGGGACAGGGTTGTCAGTGACACTTCTGTGAATGCCCTCAGGTGGCCACCTGTTCAGGGTCACAGGGAGGTGCCTTCTTGGGTGGGCATCTGTGCGCTGCCCCTGGCCGGGGGAGCTGCTGTCTGTCCGCCGGGGTGCTGGCACTATGGTAGGTCCAGCCCTCACTGCCCAGGCCAGGCTGAGAGCTCTGTGCAAACCCTGATGGGGGAGAGACCACTTGGTGCCAGGGACCTGCGCCAGCTCTGCCCCCTCCCACACAACCCCCTCCCTGCTCCATTCTTGGATTTTGTCCTCAGCTTTCCCTCTGGGTGATTCCTTTGGGTCCCCAAGAACAAGGCACCCTGTCAGAGCGCAGGGATGCAGATGAGCCCACATCTGCCTGGCACAGCAGGGTGGGCAGGGCCCTCCTCCCAGTGGGCACTGCTTCCCGGAGTGTGGCCATGCTGGGCTTGCCCCTGGTCCTCTGGGCAGGTTCATTCCCTCCCCAGAGCTTCCTCGGTCCCCTGTCATGGTTCCTTTGGACCCTGCTTTTGTCGTCCCTTTCTAGCTCTTTGCCATTCATGGAATGGTCTGGCAAGACTGCCGCGTGTGTGTGTGTGTGTGTGTGTTTAAAGATTTTATTTATTTATTTTTAGAGTGGGGAAGGGAGGGAGAGCGGGAGAAAAACATCGATGTGTGGTTGCCTCTTGCACTCCCCCTACTGGGGACCCGGCCGACAACCCAGGCACGTGCCCCGACTGGGAATTGAACCTGTTTCACAGGTCGGCACTCAGTCCACTGAGCCACACCAGCCAGGGCAGGGCTGGTGTGTTTTCGGCAGCTGAATGGTAGAACCTCTGGCTACAGGCCCTGGGCAGCCTGGGACGGCCCTCTGCCCCCACTGCCCTCTGACAGCACAGGGGACAGGAAGGGAGGTCCATTAGGTGGGATGGAGGCGCAGCAAACCTGTGCTGACTCCCAGCCCCCATGGCGCCCTTTCCGTGGCCCTCGCACACGCCATGTCACAGCCGGTCTGCCGCCCTGTCAGCATCACTCGAGAGTGGGTGTCCCAGCCTCAGAGACCCAGAGGTGGCCCTTTCTAATGTAAGCATTGGGAGTCTTTGGCCTGCTCTGGGCTGCTCAATTCTGCCTCCTGAACTTGGCCTTCACACTCCTTAATCTGGGAAGAAGTGCCAACCTGGGGAAGCCCCCATTCCTCTCAGAGGCAGGCTTCCATGAGAAGCAGGGCCTGTTGTGGCCACCGGCCCCTGCCACACCATGCCCTCACCCCTCCGACATTGCGCATCCTCGGAGCATCGTGCCTGGCCGTGCCATGGGGTCCCTGAGTGAATTCATTCGTTCGTCAGGGGCTTACTGAGCACCTACTTTGTGCCAGCCACTGGAGACACGGTGATGGCGCGAAGCATCTGAGAAAGTGATGAACTGAGGGCTGAAGGATAGACCGGGACCAGTGAAGTGTGGGTGGGAGGAAGAGGGGCTGGGCCAGGCAGGAGGAACTGCTTGCGCCAAGGCCCCAGGCCACAGGTGGGGCTTCCAAACGCTGGGAAGGAGGGCATTGTGGCTGCAGTACTGGGTGGGGGGGAGTCCCAGACCACAGGAGGGGCTCTATGTTATTCAAACTTAAAAGGTTAAAATCTGCCTCATTGCAAGTTTTACTCTCTGGTGAGACAAATCCTGACCCCCACACACTTTTATTGTGAATTATAATATATAACATACGTGCACACACACACAGTGTGACAAGTGATAGAACGGATTTGTGGGCCAGGAGCTACGGGAGCCACAGTGGCCTTCGAGAAGGAAGGGAGTGACGGGATCAGACCTGGCAGGGCTGAGGTGGCTGAAGGAGCCCGTCACGGAGGGTGGGGGGCCGCTGGGAGAGGCCAGCCTGGGGGGGGGCCAAGTCTGGCCTCCACCCCACTCCTGGCCCCGCTGCTGCCCAGGTGGGTGGAGCAGCCAGGGCTTGGGCGCCTGAGACACTCGCTTCTTGTCTTTTTTTTTTCCTTTTAGTATCCTGGGCGTTGATTTCTAACACGCAAGCATTCACAATACACTCAAAGGAAGTCGAGTATTTTAAAATTACAGTAAGACAACTTTTAGCTCATCAGTGTCCTATATGAAGCAGTGTAATGCTGGTACGTTTTTCTAATGTTCATTCATAAATTACGGAAGTCTTTTTTGTTAATGCCTTGTAACCAGGACTCCCCATTAATCTGTCAGGAAAACTAGCCTTCCCCTTTCACTTTTTGTACCCTTATTGCTGTAAAATCTAGGTGACTCTTGCTTCCCTCCAGGGCCTGTTTCACCCCTTGACCCTGGCATCCCACGAAGCCTGGGAACCCCAGGGAGTCTGCAGTCACCCATATTTTAGATGTATCTGTATTAGGTTTGGGTCCTCTGAGCTATGTGTCCATCTGGTAAAAGGTATGCTGGAATGATGGTTATGCCCCAAAATCTGTGGGTGAAAAAAGAGGGGGCCTCTGTGGAAAGTCACCTCGTGGGGCAATCTGATCCTGAATTCCTAACTGGGCAGGACATGCCCGTCGGTCTCCCCCGGAGCAGAACTTCTTCAGCAAAAGGCTCACCTTGGCCTTAAGCAAGCCCTGCCACTTGTTTCTGGGTATCCTGTCAACACCTGTGCTGTATCTTTAAGAAGATCCTGTGTCTGCCCTTCCTGCCACTGACGTCAGGATAGGGGAGGGCTGAGGAGGAGATGCACTTTCCTTTTCTCTGAAATGGGAGGAGATTAAAACCGAGTGGCCTGGCCGCAATGGAAAGAGAACAGCCTGGGACAGGAAGACCCTGAGTAAAGGTGGAGGCTGACATGGGGTGAGCCTGGGCGCCATACTGTGTGTGTGAGAGAGAGGCTGGGTGAGAGCCTGAAGGTGATGGGCCTGCACTCGCGTGTCACCGGTCACTGGTTGTTGGGAATGTGTGTGCTCTCTCCCTTTCCCTGTCCACAGAAGGTCTGCGAGGAGCCTGCGGCCGAGGGAGGGGCAGATGGGGGCTCATCTCTTGGGTAACACTGACATCCTGTCCTGCAAGTGGGCTTGGGTATTTTCGTCTGCAGTGTGAAGGGTCTGTCCGGAGTCTGTCCCTAGGCTGTGATGCAGGGCCCTGCAGAGGTGCTGCCTGTGTGAGCCGTGGAAGGGCTTCCACAGCCCCCCCCCCAGATGGGGCCCACACCCCCCACCCCGAGGCTGGGGAGGCTTACCAGGCTCTCCTGGGCTCTCCTGGGCTCAGTGCACCTACTGAGTGTCAGAATGGAGTTCGGCCTCTGGGGGTGGGGGAGGTGGGGCGGCTCTGTCTGCCCTGGAGAGACAGTGTTGGCCCAGGGCCTGCTTTCTCAGAGCAGGCCTCCACTGTCGTGGTCCTGGCTGAGGGGCGGGGTCAGGCAGGGGGGCCGCCTCTTCCAAAAGGCAGATCACCTCCAGCTCCCCTCACCCCAGCATCTGACTGGCTCTTAGTTTTCCCACCTGTGGAGCCCAGGGTGCAGGTGGACACCTGACACAGTGCTGGCACCCAGCAGGCTTCGGTCACATGGGGGACAGCCCTGCCCTGGACCGTGAGCCAGCCAGTGCCGAGGCCGGGCACATTGCATTCCTCTCCTCGCCGTTCTGGACACACTGGCCTCTGCTCTCCTGCGTCTCCTCCCCATCTTTGTCCCCTGGCCTTCCTGAGTCATTACCTCCAACATCTGCCTACTCCGGGGCTCCCTGGGCTCCAGGAGGCCACGGTCTGTCTCGCACCTCGCTTAGTTTTTGGCTTGAACCCCAGCACCTGGCTTATGGCACGTGCTTGATGACCATCTGCTCATCCGTTGGTGGTAGACGAGAGGTGTGGGTGGTGGAGAGGCGCAGAAAAACTCCCCTCCATGCTCTTGAGGGTGGGGCAAGGGGCACAGACCTCAGGTGGGGTGCTTTATATAGATTCGCAACCCCATTTTACCCGTAAGGAAACTGAGGCTGGAACAGGATACCCTGAGTTCCTCTGTATTGCCCAGAGTGTCTCCTGCAAGAGGGGAGCCCCCTGGGGGTGGCTGGGTTGTGGACTGCTGGTCCTGGCTAGGGGCGAGGCCCCAGGTCACAACTGGCTCTGTGGCAGGTTCGAGGCCACTGTTGCTGTCGGTGTGACCATCTTCGTGCTCTTCATTGTCACCATCATCGCCTGCTTCACCTGTTCCTGCTGCTGTTTGTACAAGATGTGCCGCCGACCTCGCCGTAAGCACGCCTGCCTCACCACCCACTGTGCAGCGCCCTGGGCGGCCCAGAGCTGCCCAGGGCCCTGATTTGGCTAAGTCGGAGGGAGGGGTGGCAAGCCTGAGAGTCCTGACTGGGGTTCTGTTTGCAGCGGTTGTGACCACCACCACGTCCACCACTGTGGTGCACGCCCCCTACCCTCAGCCTCCCAGTGTGCCGCCCACCTACCCAGGGCCGTCCTACCAGAGCTACCACCCCATCGCCCCCCAGCCGGGGATGGTTGCAGCACCCTACCCGACGCAGTACCCACCGCCCTACCCGGCCCAGCCCACGGGTCCACCAGCCTACCATGAGACACTGGCTGGTGAGTACCGCTGCCAACTCTGAGCCATCCTGACCCCAAAGCTCCCGCGGCGCCCCCAGCCAACCAGTCCTCTCTCTTTGCAGGAGGTGCAGCCACACCCTACCCCCCCAGCCAGCCTCCTTACAACCCTGCATACATGGACCCCCCGAAGGCCGCCTACTGAGCACACACCTGCATCTCCGGTTGCCACTTGATGCTCTCCGTGTGTGTATGTGTGTGTGTGTGAACGGCTCTGAAGGCACGGCCCTTTTCTCCCCGTGCAGATGTGTGTGGCGTGTTTGTGCACCTGTGCTGCCGACAAGGTGGGGACAATCCTGCCAGAGTTGCTGGGACCATACTTTCGTTTTCTTCCTCACTTCACATGAAGCCTCCTTGAAGTCTCAAACAAAATTCAAAGACTGGGGTGGGAGTTCATTGCCAGGCCACCCCAGGGAGACCCGGTGGGACTGGCCCTGACAGCACGGCACAGTTCTTTGAGGAGAGACCCACAGGCGCCCTGGCCTCGCTCGTCCCCAGGGTGTGCATCCCTTTGAAGAACCAGAGCTGCCATGCAGTGAAGCGGGCGAGGCCCGGGACTCAGCTGGGCGGGGCTTCGATCCCCAGAGGCTGTGTTGTGTGCACCCAGTGGCAGGCAGGCAGCCTTTTGAGGTCAAAATGCCCCACCCACCCACCAGCCGTGTACCTGCACTGTTCCTGCAGCCTCCCTGGGACCCCCTGGAGGGTCACATCAGGTGGCTCTGCACCCCCCCAGCAGGTGGCAGGGTGGCCTCTGTCCACCTACACACTCAGGTGTTCTCCTTGCAGTGTTTTTGTTTTACTTTCAGCCAAACATGTTGCCTGTTTTCTCTTTCCAAGTGAATGAGGTAGTTGCTCTGAGGCCGGAGCCCAGGGTCCTGGAGGGAGCTCGGTGCCCAGGGAGGGGCCGCCCGACCCTGACAGTCCCTGCCTCCCTCACACCAGCCTCGGCACAGCCAGCTCTGTGCGCCTGTCCCTTGTGCCCTCATCTGAATCAAAGGTGGCAGGCGGCCCCCAGTGGCTGCTGGCCCAGACCCAAGCACCTCGGTGTCCCTCCACCCTCTGTTGCTCTCACCAGACCTGTCTGGGCCCTGTGCCTGTTGGTGTGTGTCCGAGTCCCGGGTCTGTGCCCCTGTTTACAATAAACTCGGACTTGGAGCTGCCCGCCTCTACCGCTGCTGTCCAATGCTGGGGATTCTGGGTCTGCCCTACTAGTGCAGGGCTCAGCCGGGTGGTCGACCTGCTAGGCAGGAGGGTGAGGGACAGAGGGACAGAGACTGCCACCCTCTGTGCTCCCGTCCCAGGTGCCTGAGTGTGGGCCGTGGTGCAGGAGGCTCTAAGGCTGCCAAGGACGGTAGAGGCGACAGTGCTCAGTGCTGTGGGGTGTTTATTAGTCAGCCTCTCCTCCTCAGCCTACTGCCCAGGTGTGGCTGGGGACAGCCCATACAGTGTGGCTACTGCCACGGTCACCAAGGCAAGCAGGCCCAGTGGGGCCAGCAGTCCCTCTGTGGGTAAGGATTCAGGGTCCTTCATTGGAGAAAGAACCTTGGACCTCCTGCTCCTCCCAAGCTTGGGGCTGGTGTCTCTGGCTCTGGCCAGGCATGCAGTGGCTGTGGCAGCAGATGACCTTGAGTTGGCTCCAGTAGAGGCTGTGACCCCGTACATGGGCTTGACAGTGCTGAAAGGCCTGGCATGGGCATCCACCCACTGCAGCAGGGCCCTCGGCCTCCACTGGCAGATGCCGAGCAGGGCTAGGACGTCCCCCTCGGCCGTGTGCGAGTCTGGCGGGGCTTGTCCGTACAGGCGTGTGTAGATGCTGCCCAGGCTGTAGCTCTTCCATGGGCCTTGCTGGTGGGGGCTGCCAGCCTGCTCCAGGGCCTTCAGGGCAGCGATGCTATCCACACAGAAGGCGCCATCCAGAGCACTGGCCTCACCCAGTGCAGCCAGCTCTGCCTGGAGCAGGGGAAAGTCGTAGCGGTCGCCATTGTGAGCCACCAGGCACCAGGGCTGTGGCTGGCGCTGC
The DNA here is from genome assembly GCF_014824575.4 of Sturnira hondurensis. Classification (NCBI taxonomy): domain Eukaryota; kingdom Metazoa; phylum Chordata; class Mammalia; order Chiroptera; family Phyllostomidae; genus Sturnira; species Sturnira hondurensis. The sequence goes on from NW_028079127.1 coordinate 20,573,302, forward strand.
AGGAAGGCCAGGAGCAGGTTGGCCAGGTCGGCGTCGAAACGCTGGCGCCCGTGGGCCGCCAGCATGGCTGTGCTCAGGCCGGTGATCTCGCTGGCTGCAGGGCTACAGGCCTTCCCGGGAGCTACACACAGGGAGAGCTTGTCCACCACTCGGGGTGGTGGGGGCACAGTGGGGGGAGGCCCCCGAAGGGTGGGGGACTTCTCCAGCGCACACCTGTGGACGGCCATCAGGCACAGCTCTGTGATCTTGGGCTGGGAGAAGGGCAGTCCGGTGGCCTCCAGGTCCAAGAAGACGAGGGTCTGCATGGGCCCTGGGGGCAGAGCCTGAGAGCACATGGTACCAGCCACTGAGCCTGGGGAGGAGTCCGCAGAGGGGAGTGGGTGAGTGCCTCATGATAAGATCTACGGCAGGGGTAGGGAGGGTGGGCAGGAGCACACCTCTGGCCCTCCTGGCACAGGCAGGCACCGTTGGTGATTTTTAGGACCCATTTTTAAGGCAGGAAGCCAGAGAGGGTGTGGCTTCCTTAGTGGTATCCTCCGCACATCATGTAGGGGAGGTTGGGTTCTTCCCTTAGTGCCCACTTAGTCTGGGGGTGGTGGGCGGAACCCTTGGCCTCCCCACCCTGCCCAGCCCCTGGGGGTCCTCACTTACCAAGTAGCAGGCAGGCAGCAAGGACTTGGGCTGTGCGCACCAGCTGGATCTTGCTGCTGGCCCCAGAGGTGGGAAGTGAAACTTAGCCTGAGCCCGCCTACCAGGCTGGGGAGAGCCAGGCCCGCCCTGCTAAGTCAGCCTGCCGGTCGCTCTCTTGCCAACACCCATCCCTCCCCAAATACTCCCCCTGACGTGACTCCCCACAGGCCTCCGAGCGGTAGCTGTGGCCCGCTGGCTGGCACAGTGCAGCAGGGCCCTCCCACCGGGGAGAGCTGGCGGAGAGGCAAGGGCAGGGGCACCCAGGCTGTCAGGGAAGGCTGGCTGCAGGGCTCGAGCCTGCCGGAAGGGCCTTGCTATGGCCTTCTCAGCACAAGCCGAGTGGCCCTGCTCACTCAGGGCTGGGGCTCAGGGCTGCTTCCTTCCCTGCTACACAATGGTTTCTTCCCATGGCCCCAGCCCAAAGCAATGACTCAGGACAATTCCACAGGCAGGGCAGGGCTCCTTCCTCCAGGCAGATTCGTTACCATGGGGACTGGTCTCCGCCCCAGCCAGAAACTGGAAGCGAAGGATTGGGAAGAAGGATCGCAGCCTTCCCCTGGCCACTCTGGGTTCCACCCCCCCCAGTCGACAGAGCAGACTCAGCACAGAGCAGAGGCAGGCTACAGGACGGGGCTGGCGTGTTCTAAGACCGCCCGCCACTGCCTTTAATGGGCTCTGAGGGGAGGAAAGCAGAGGGGCTGGCGCCACCATGTGGCTCGGTGCTCACGGACCTCAGCCGCAGTCCATCTCGGGGTCATCTGCCTCGGTCTCCACCGCACAGAGGTCATCCAGGGCCGCCTCTGAGCCAGGGTGGAAGAGGATTGGGTGGTGAAGACCCAAAGTGCTGGGGACTGGGGACTACCTCCCTCCCCTCCCCCACACTTGCAGTAACTAACCAGTCCCTTCCACGCCCAGGCCTTGCTCCCTCAGCTACTGCAAGCAAAGTGATACAAAGGCAATTCAGACAGGGATGTTTCTGGAAAAACCGTGGCTCTGCTGGGCCGACCCAACAGATGGGAGCGAAAGGCAGCTAGCTGGGCACGCTCAGAGAACGGGAGCAGGGAGATAAGGAACCCAGTGCCGGCCAAGGTTGTGGAGGATGGAGGACTGCAGGCCAGCAAGTCTGCCTTGTCCTTGAACTTCAGGGAAAACCCCACAGGTGGGCTGGGGTAGGGCAGGTTGCCAGCTCACCTTCACAGTCGGTCACATCTGGAAGCCCTCGAATCAGCGCACTGACCCCTGGCATCACCTGGTCGTACTGGTGCAGCACCTCCACGCAGTGCACTGCGAAGAGCTTGTCCTTCTGGGACAGGCTGTGCAGCAGCAGCACCGCGTCCCTCAGACAGCGCACTGTCCGCTTCTGCTGCTCGGTCCAGGGGGCCCGCCCCGCCCTCCGCACCGTCAGCCACTGCCTGTGCAGCATCACGGTGAGCACTCTGACCACCTGGGGGTGTGGGGGGCAGTGGTCAGGTCCCACAGTTCCTGCACCCCAACAACGTGCCCGGCTGGGCAGCCCCTGTCCTAGCCACCCCAAGCAAGGAGGGTTTTGAATGGTGTCACTAGGGTCAGAAGCAGCATGGGTCCTTCCACAGGGCCACCTCGACCACCGGACAGGCCTGCCCTGCTGTGCCCCCTGCCGCCCCGGGCACTCACCTCCACGCTGCACTGGCAGTTGGAGCCAGGAACCGGGGAGCGGGGACTCTGCACACCAAGCTTAGCCAGGAGCCACACAGCCTAGAACAGGAGCAGACTGTTCTGGGACAAGGCCCTGATCACAGCAGGGCCCCTCTCCGGCTTCTACAAGAGCTTCCAACTGCTTGTCTGCACTAGTGGGGTTCAAGAGGTGGGGGGCTTTGCAGACCGCACTCAGGACCAACACCTGTGTCTCATCAACAACCCACATGTTCCCAGGCCCCAAAGCCGAGGGGTTCAGTGGTCAGGCAACCCTGCCAAGTCCCAGGCACCCTGGGGTCCACCTTAACCCATCTGTGTAGTGTGGAGCCACCCAAATGAGTTTACCTGTTAATGGCTAGATGGATTCTTGCTACTAAAATTAATTGAAGCTCCCTCTGTCCTGGAGGAAGCAGGGAAAGAGCACTCTGGGGGGCAGGGGGAGTGCAGTGAAGAGTCCACTCAGGGGCTTGGGCATTCTCACCTCCTGTTCCAGTTGAAGCCACTGTCTGTCCGAGGCCGCTTTGTCAGGCCTCGACATGATGTACATATACAGCAGCAGGAGGAGGCACCCCTCTGCAAAGAACACCCCACCTCTCAGGGGTGCCCAGTGCAAGCGGCAGAAGCCCTTAGGGGGCCCTGGCCTGTCCCTGCTGCCTCCCCCCCCTTCCAGAGCAGCCCGACACCTGCTGCTGCCTGGCTTTACCTGAGTGGGAGCAGAGCTGAGGCACAAGCTCCCCGCTGTCCACCAGGAGGGACAGGAGCTCAACGATGAGCATCACACTGGGCAGAGGTGTCTCTGGGCTAAGGCACTGCGGCAGCACAGGGAACACGCTCTGGAACCTAAAACACAGGGGCCCAGAGGGACGTGACCCTTCCAACCCAGCCCCACAATCCACCCTCTTCATGACAGGGAGCAGGAAATTCAAGCAGGCCGGACGGAGGGGAAATTGTGCAGGCAAACCTGGGTTCAAATGCCAGCCAACGGCCACCCACTTTTACAGGAACCAGTGGGCACTGCCTTTGCCTGCTGTGGCTTAGAGATGACAGACCCTTACCTGGTACAGTGCCACCTAGTAAATTGCAGTTGCCTCCGAGGACCTGGGATACCTGGCCTTCACATTGCTCCTGGGCTCTTTCCTGCCTCAGCTCCCAAATATGGAGGTAGGTCAGTGGGGAGAGAAGTGTCCTCTGTGCCTTCCCAAAGGACTGGCTAAGCTCTGGGAGTGACGGATGGACTGGGCGATGGCTGGTTGCATGAGACCACTCATTAAGCAAGGGGGGCCGTTTTCTCCACTTGGCAGGACTCGCCAGCTCCTCTTGTGGCATGGGTGAGGGGCTCTGGGCGCACCCTCCCCCAGGTGTCAGGCTAAAGGGACCATTGTCACCAAGGAACCAAATGCTAAGACAACCATTGCTGTTTGCCCAACCTATACAGCCTCATGGTGGGGAGGCCACGCTACATGTGTGCCCCCCGCCCACGCCCACAGTGCCTTAGCACACAGCACCCACTGAGAGTGAGGGACCCTCCTCAGGGAGCACAAGGAAGCAAGTCCTCACTATTTGGGGCAGACTCGTTTGGGAGCCAATTTCCAGTCGCCAGGGAGTGCGCCACTTGATGGGAAACTGGGGTTTACCCTGCTTGTTAGAAAGGGCCCCTAACTGGTCCTCTCAAGTCCCTGAAACTACCTGCATGTAAAATCCGTCTTTATATACAACACAGTGGTTTCCAGTTTCTCTTTTTAATCCTTACCTGAGGACATGCTCACTGCCTGTGGAGAGGGCGAAGGAAGGGAAGAACACCTGTGTGAGAGACACAGGCCTCACCAGGGCCCGAATGTGCAGCCCAGGGCTGTGCCCTGACCCGGACTCAAACCTGCGGCCTTTTGGTTCATGGGACAACACTCCGACCGACAGATCCACACAGGCCAGGGTTCCAAACTGTCTTTGACTACACTAAGGCCTTCTTTCTGTTTGTTTTAGCAGCGAACGCACTGTTCTGGGTGGAGCTGGGAATGAGACCTGTCTGCTCGAAAGGCCCTGCCACCCTAGAAGCTGGGGGAACAACCCTGGGCTTAGTGCTGCAACAGACACAGTAGGAAGACAAAGACCCAAAGGTCTGGGGGTGACTTGCCCTCGAGCCCAGGTGGGCAATGGAGCCCTTAGTGAGGCCACGGCCTGTCAGCATCGCACACGGCTTTAGAGCCTTGGTGGCACCTGTCTCTAGCTTTTATGCCAAGGTCAAGTGGAAGTTGTGCAGTGGTGGAGTTCAGCTTGCCAGCCTTATGGAATTCGGAGGAGAAACACTGAGTGGGAGGTGGTGCCAGACAGCGATCAAGAACAATGGGTCACCCTGGCTGGTATGGCTCAGTGGATTGAGTGCCAGCCTGTGAACTGAAAGGTTGCTGGTTTGATTCCCAGCTGGGGCACGTGCCTTGGTTGTGGGCCAGGTCCCCAGTTGGGGGAATGCGAGAGGCAGCCACATACTTATGTTTCTCTCCCTCTCTTTCTCCCGTTTCTCTAAAAATAAATAAATAAAAATTTTAAAAGCAATGGCTCAGGAGACTGCTCTGAAAGGCCCCAGCAAGCTCACTCCGGGATTTCAGAGGCGCTCCCCACCTCCCACAGGTTGTCACTCTGCAACGCAGAGGGCGCCCGGGCGCCAGGCTGTGTGAGGACAGCTGAGGGTCTCTCACGAGCCGGTGAGCAGAAGCATCGTCTGGCCTGTGGTGACAGCCCATGAAATGGCTTTTCGGGGTCCTATGGAAATGGTGAGCAGGAACGGAACGATGGTGTATCCAAGAGAAATGGCGAAAATGTGGTTCCTGGTATTCATTCACTCAACACATAGGGATCAAGCACATAGGGATCAGCCCCACGGAGCTGGGCTGCGTCCTGGCGGCTGGGCGGAGGCCCTGCGCCTACTGAGCAGCCCCCACTACGCTGCAGTACCGGCTTTAGCTCGGGCACCGCCTTTAGGATGGACCAGACCTGCCAGAATGCATTCAGGTAGAAACCAGGGTCTGGGAGTGTTTTTAGAAACAGGTGTCTAAGCGAAGAGAGGAGAACGTATGCACAGCCAGTAGAGTCATCCCAACATCGGACCTGGCCTGAGGGGGAGCAGCGGAGATAGGGTCCCTGGATTAGAGGGTGGGCTGGACGAGGCTCTGGGACCCCAACTTAGGAACCGAGGACAAGTGTTCCTGAGCTAGGTGAACTTCACCACCACTTCCGACAGACCATGAGAGCAACCAACCTGTGGCTTAGGCCAGCGAAGGGCACCATGACTGGCAGATTCCCAGCAAGGCCCCACCCCCTCTGCTGCCTTAGGGAACCCATCAAACTGAAATGAGGCTGTGGCACGTGGTCTTCACCTGATCCATGTCCCAGGTTCAAGGGCCTCTTGGCTCAGCCTTGGCCCCGGGGGACAGGACGCTCTCCTGCAGTGGCTAACTGTGTTCTTTTACCACACGTGTTTTTTGCTCCCCTGCTGTACAGAGGCAGAATGAGGCCAAATAAACCACTTCCTTCATTCTCCCAATACCTGGTCCCACTTCCCATCACTTCAGAGCTCCCTGAACAAAGCCTTAGAGCCTAAACCAAAGCTTAGAACTGAGCAGTATAGATACGTCAGGACATGAGCGAAGTACAAGGGCCACAGGATAAGCCTCAAGAGGTCAGGTAAGACCCACGAAGAATCGTGACTCCCTCACTGCATTATACCTGGGCAAGAGGTCAAAGGGAGAGTTTTCAGCTGATTTCACCAACACCTGCAGGCACTGGCTGAGGACATTGGCTTGAAGGTGACCTGGTGCTGCAGAAGACAGCGTCAACAGACGGAGAAGCATCTTCAGAAGTGGATGCTGGTCTTGGTGGTCGGCAAGCCCCCCTGGGGTTGACATCCCAGCCCCAGGGGAAGCCAGGCTGGGGTTTCCCTCGCCAGCAGCAGAATGGGCCCCTGCTCCTGACAGTAACAGGTTGACGACAGCGCCGCTGTGGCACGCCAGGTGCTGGAGGACGTGCAGTGAGGCCACACACAGGTTCTCCAGGTGGCAGAGTGAGTCCTCAGCGCTGGCTTCTACCCTGGAGCTCACGCGGGAGGACTGCGCTGGGGAGTCCCCAGGGATCCCACTTCTCTTGGCGACCGACGAGTCCTGCAGAGCCTGGCAGTGTAGGCCGATGAAGAACTGCACCAGGGGCAGGAGGTGCACAGCTCCAGGAAACTGGCAGAGTGGGAAGGCCGTCCTGCCCCCCTCGGCTGGGTCCCTGTCACACGAGCCTTCATCCCTGGCGATCATGTTCAGTCCAGTAAGTGCCAGGTTCTGGGCTTCTCTAAGGTCCGAGAGGGGAAATGACCCATCGCGAGAACCTGTGGTCCTGAGGCTTGAAATCCCAGTCAAGGTACTGGCAACAGACACAAAAGAAAATACACGAGCACAAGATGGAGATAGGGTGAAAGGCCCCAGACAACCTGCCTGCCAAATTCTCCAGTTACCTTGCCCGCCGCACGGGCCTTCCGGGCTGGCCAAGTCCCAGAAAGACACCTGCTTCCTGGAAACTTCTTTCTGAACAGGCTTTTTGGGAGCCTCACACTTACCTGCCACACCCCGGTGGCTGTGAGAGGGTGCCGGTGGGAGCCTCAGAGCCACTGCTCAGGAGGTGACACAGCCCGACAGACGACCCTGGGACCAAAGGCTGCTTCAGAAGAAGGGTTATCAAGATGGAACCTGCAGAGAACAAGGTGCCTCTAGAAGGTTGTGACACGGGGGGGCTTTCTGTGGCCTCAGAAGGAAAAAGTGGGCATTCCTTGGATGCCAACTGTCCTCTAAGCTGCCACCGAGTCCCCCTGAGACACCCATGGGTGCAGAGGCTCTGGGACATACCTGCTCTCGGCCCCTTCCATTTTACAGCCTTCTGTTTGGGTCACATCTACGACTTCCCTGGACCCTCTAAAGGACTGCCTGGGGCACTGGTCCCCAGAGCCGTGGACAGGTCCTCAGGCACTGGCCGAGCACAGTGGCGGCAACGCAAAGGACAGTCGGAGCTGTGCCGGCCTCCTGCCAAAGGAGCAGGGTCCCGGTACCTCGAGTGTTTGATGTCTGCATCAGGCTGTCCCCAAGGCGGTTTTCGGACTCTTCTTGCTTTATCAGGTCACCTCCCAGACTCTGGGTCTTATTTTCTGAAACTGGATAAAATGTGAATCAAAACTGGAGCACAAAAGCACAGACGTATCGGAAACAAACCACTCCCACTGTGCCCTGTCAGAATTGGTGGCCCACAGAAATGAGGAGAAAATAAATACTCATTGTTTTAAGCCACAAGCGTGGGTGACCTGTCGCACAGCAAACAAATGCTGGATAGACTGACTTACCCTCTCTACCCGCCAGCGCCTTGTACCCGGGCTCTGCCCGGCGGGGGTGGGGAAGAGGCGTGCTGGCACCGAAGGACCCCTTTGTGGGGAAAGACGGCTTTCCGAACTGCGGAGAACATGCTTCTGGCTTCGGGACCACAGAAGGGCTTTTCCTAGGACTGGAGACAGTCAACCATGAAAGCAAAGTAAAGATTCTGCTAAAACCACTTAAAATACCTGGTTATAAAACTTCTGACAAGCTTTAAACTTTTCATACCTAGGCAATTTGATCAAAGATTTTACCTGCTATACAACTGTCACTCTTTGTCAGGACAGAAGTATAAAGGCATTTTCACAAAAAAACCGGAATACTGCCATTTATGACAACATGGATGAATCTGGAGTATGACGCTAAGTGAAACAAGTCAGACGGAAAAGGACAAGAACCATATGACTTCACTCATATGTGGGATATAAAACAAAAAAGAACAAATGAACAACCAACAACAAACCCATAGACGGAGAGCAGTATGGTGGTTACCAGAAAGGAAGGGGGTGGGGGAAGGCAGTGGGTACAGGGGTCAAATACACGGTGACAGAAGGAGACTTGACTTTGGGTGGTGAGCACACCATGGAGTGCACAGATGTGGTATTACAGTTGTACACCTAAGACTTGTATAACATTAACCAGTGTTATTAAAAAAAAGAAATGTAGTAAGGCTTAGCAATGCAGTAATGAAAATGCAAAGCAGAAAAAGCAATTCAAGGCATCTTGGCCCGAAGTGTTGAAAAATCTTTCATTTATTTCCATATTTTTCTTTCTTTCTTTTTTTAATACTTTTATTTATTCATTTTCAGAGAGAGGGGAAGGGAAGGAGAAAGAGAGGGAGAGAAACATCAACGTGTGGTTGCCTCTCATGGGTCCCCTGCTGGGAACTGGCCTGCAACCCAGGCAATGTGTGCCCTGACTGGGAATCAAACCGCGATTGTGTGGTTCGCAGGCCTGTGCTCAATCCACTGAGCTACACCAGCCAGGGCTGGAATACTTCTTTCTAGCCCCTTCTTGCCTGTAAGGTCTCTTTTGAGAAATCTGCTGACAGTCTGATGGGAACTCCTTTGTAGGTGACTGTCCCCTTATCTCCTGCTGCTTCTAGGATTCTCCCCTTCATTTTAATCTTGGGCAATGTAATTATGATGTGCCTTGGTGTGTTCCTTCTTGGGTCCAACTTCTTTGGGACTCTCTGAGCTTCCTGGGTTTCCTGGAAGTCTATTTCCTTTGCCAGATTGGGGAAGTTCTCCTTTATTATTTGTTCAAATATGTTTTCCACTTGTGGCTATTTCCTTTCCCCTTCTGGTACCTCTATAATTTGGATGTTGGAACGATTAAAGATGTCCTGGAGGTTCCTAAGCCTCTCCTCAATTTTTTTAATTCTTGTTTCTTTATTCTTTTCTGGTTGGATGTTTCATTCTTCCTTCTGGTCCACTCCATTGATTTGAGTTCCAGTTTCCTTTCCATCGCTATTGGTTTCCTGTGCATTTCCCTTCATTTCAATTAGTTTAGCCTTCATATGTTCCTCTAATTTGTGACTATAATCAACCAGTTCTGTGAATATCCTGATCACAAGTGTTTTGAACTGTGCATCTGAGAGGTTCACTATTTCTCGGTCACTTAGAGTTATCGGCTCTGGGGCTTTGAGTTCTTCTTGAGCCATATTTTGGACTGTTCGTGCCTGTTACATATGAGGAGCAGAGCCCTAGGTGTTCACCAGGGCGGGGCAACTCAGTTGCTGGGTTGTGNGGGGGGGGGGGGGGGGGGGGCCGCATGCTGCATCTCACTGCTCATTCCTTTGCTGGGTTTATCTGCACGCGCGAATGTGCAACCGCACTCAGCCTGCCCCACACCCTCACTGGGTCCAAGATGCTACCACGGCTGCCTGGGTCGCCTGGGTCAGGGATCCTTTCTGCCCAACCCTGCTCTGCTGCTGGCTCCGCCCCTCTTACCGGTCCTGGTTGAATGGTTTGTTGTTGTAAGACTTCCGTATAGTTCAGTTTTCTGTTTTTGGCTGCGTCTTTGTTTACTAAACCTTTGTTGTATTCAAACTTGGTTGTGGGAGAAGGCACAGTGTTTCCACTTATGCCTCCATCTTGGCGGAAGTCCCGTGACCTGTTTTTTAATTAAAAGATTTGCAGTAGAAACAGGGCCAATTAAAAGGCATGTTGTCTTGCGACGTGAACATGGAGCTGGCTCCTCTGCACCGTGGAATCTGCGTTAGAGAGGCAGCCTGAATGCTCGGACCGGGCCAGGCCACGCCAAGGCCCTTCTGTGTGAGGGGGTGAGGGTGGGCTCCCTCTGCCCTCCCGTCTCACCTGGACTAGACAAGGCAAGAGTTCAGTTTCACACACTGCCCACTAGGAGCAAAGGCAGCAGAATGCTCGATACTGGAAAAAGACGCCCTGACCCACGTTATTCAAATTTCAAAGCTGATCCTGACACCGTGCCAGACTTTTCTGGCAGGCAGGGAGCAGGACGCAGGCCCTGCACGAGTTCATCACACCTGCAGCAAAAAAGCAGGGGCTGCTGGACAAAAATCCCAGGGCAGCAAATGAGAAAAAATATTCCAAGTAGTTGGGACTGAATTATACTTATGCTTGGGGCAAAGTCAGTTATTTAAAACAAATTCCAGCCCTGGCTGGCGTGGCTCAGTGGACTGAATGCCGGTCTGTGAACCAAAAGGTTGTCAGTACAATTCCCGGTCTGGGTGCATGCTGGGTTGTCGGCCAGGTCCCCCAGTTAGGGCCACAGAGGCAACTGATCGATGTTTCTCTCACACTGATGTTTCTCACCTTCTCTTTCTCCCTCCCTTCCCCTAGCTCTAAAAAGAAATAAAATCTTTAAATAAAACAAAATACATAAAAATGAAGACTGGCCCACCCCAAAGGTTTGGGGAGACCTTGTGAGCCTTATTCTAGCCCGAGCAGCTGTGCTGAGAAAGCCCTACGCAGAGGAAGCACATCTAGGGTGGGGCCTTCGTGCTGTGATGCCCCACGCCATTCACGCTCCGACCAAGCCGGCTTTGAGGCCTTCAAAGAGTGGACCCAGGCCCACGGCAGAGTCTACATGGGCCTCCTCCAGGACCAGCCTTTGTATTCTTCAGACTTTTTACTGAACCGAACTCTCCCTCCAGCACCATCGTTACCTGCCATGGGAGGTGGAGGGCACAGCCAGTTTATTTGCTCGTTCACTGCTTTGAAGCTTTGTCCTTAATTCATTCATCTCTGCATCTTTAAACTGGAGTTCGGACTGCAGTGACTGGAGCTGGAAGGCAGAGAAACACAGTTCATCATATATACGAAACTGCCTCTGGGCTTCAGAGTCTCCAGCTAATGGAAAACACACAGTGAGGAATGAGAATGAACGTCTGCTGTGACACAGATGTCCCAAAGGGTCAGGCTTGAGCCTTCCTTCTGAAAGCCAATATGATATCCTAGAAAGAGATTTTGACCTGAGCTATTGTGAGGTAGTCTGTGAGGGTTCAAACACCATTTACTCAGCCTCTCTGAACTTGAGCTTATCTGTGACAGGAATACCTGTCTTTACAGTTGGGGGCATTAAATGATCAATGTCAAGTGGGAGGCATGGAGCTAGACCAGGTGCCATATCTCACGATAGGCTGACCTCTCAGTGAACGCAATGGTGTACAATTCCAGGTCTTCCTGAAACTCAGGGCAGGAAGCCAGTGCCTTTCCCTTTGGTGCACACTAGATCAGCTGTTTCTGATCTGCCAACAGAGCCCTGATTTAAACCTGACCATTTTCTGAAAGGTCTAAGCTAGTGATGTGTTCCTGCCAAGACCAACTACCACAGCAGAGCAGTTTCGTCCACGTCCCTTTCCAAACCACGTGCAGAGCCTGAAGAAAAGCACATGCAGTTAGCTGGCAGTGGAAAGTACCGACACAAAGGACTGCTGAGGGCCTCCTGGGAGGTTTACAGGCAACTGTGGGCACTGCTTCTGCGGGAATTCAGTGAGCAGGCAAAGCTGGTGTCCATACCAACCAAAACAAATGCTCTGGGTCACCTTTTTAGAGAATTCCTTTTCTTTGTCACTGAGAGCCTGAGCTTTCTCCTGTTCAAGAAAGTAATGGGATCTTCTCTGTTCCTCTAAAATGGATTCTGTTTGGTGCAGCGAGTCCCGCAGAATTTTAATTTCTCCATTTTTAATGAGGACTTCTTCTTCCATTGCCTTCATCTGTAAATCCCAAATCAATTTTGTGAAAAGCTGGTCAAGCAAAATTATACACGTACTTATTTCAACATGTAGCTCCAGAGATGGAGAAGGCCCAGGTGACATGTGTGCTGCAAGACCAATGAGCGCTCAAATACCCGCACCAACCAGACGTCACCACTCACATCCAGCAAGGCAGCACAAAGACACACTTGTCATGCATGCACACAGATTCTGGGGGCTCTACTCTAGTAAGTCTTAAACAATCTGGGTTACACACTTCACAGAAGTGAAATTCCACATTATATTGCTGGTTTTCTTAGGGACCCAGGTCGGTCATACAAAGGATGTCTGCTTTTTTGCAAAACTCCTCATGAAAACAGCATCCATTATGGTGCTGTGTTCCTGACATGGCACGTGCTGTAAATTTACCAATGTGCCGAAACAAGAAGCTTTAGATTCTTTTTGGATCTGGCATACAGGGCTTCCCTTCTTGCCTGGTCTGTTAGGAATCTTAGGATTCAGTTTCTTTCAGATTTAATTTTCTGGCTTTCAATACTCAGCCTCCCCCTGTTTGGGGGTGACTTCTGGACTCTTGTATTAAAACTTTTACATATTTTATTGCACAACACATACATAAATGAGTGAACTAGCTGTAAAAACCACAAGTTAAGTCACTTACCTTTTCTTTAAGTTCTTTATACTGGGCCTGAAGTAACTCTAATTCAAAATTATCTTTAACTGGAACACTCTCTCTGTTTTTGCCTGCAGAATTTTGGGGCATTCCATCTAATCTGGGCACATTATGAGCACCTGTAAAAAACAGTTCCCATACACTTTTCAGGACCCAACATTTTCTCACTTTTGCCAGACAATGCTGAAAAGAATCACTCTTGAAAGCAATTTAGAGAAAGATCTAGTAAGCAATATAAGTATTTCCCAATCTAGGAATGATTCAAACTCATAAATGAGCCTTACAAAATAACAGGTCCTGCCACTTTTTCCTCATTGTCCACCCAATTTTAAGTCTCACCTAAAGGCTGAAAGGCATTGTGAAGATATCGCTGGTCAGAACTCAGTGATTAGTCAACAATATTTACTGAGCACCTACAATTTGCCAGGCATGATTTAGTCTCCAAAGGTACAATGGTGAGCAAAATGGATTGTCTTTACCCTCATGGAGCTTACAGGACATTAAAAAAGTAATCCCATGTATGCCCTGGCTGGTGTGGCTCAGTGGATTGAGCACTGGCCTGGAAATTGAAAAGTCACTGGTTTGATCCCTAGTCAGGGCACATGCCTGCAACCCAGGCATGTGCTGGGTTGCAGGTCAAGTCCCCAGCTGGGGGCGTGTGAAAAGCAACCAATCAATGTATCTCTCGCATGTTTCTCTCCCTCTCTTTCTCCTTCCCTTCCCTGCTAATAGTAAATAAATAAAATGTTTTTAAAAATCACATGTATAAATGTAGAACAACTGTGAGAAGAGCTGCAGAGAACATAGGAAAGCCTATAATGAGGGGACTTGATCCAACTGAATGACTGGAAGGGATGACTGAGCTGAGACGAAGAATGAGCAGGAATTAACCAGATGAGATGGGATGGGGGATGGAAGGAAAGAACACCCAATGTACAAGAAATAGCAATGTGCGAAGTTTCTGTATTGTAAAGAAGTAGGGAGGATTCCAGGACTAAAGCAGTCAGTGTGGCTAACATCCAGAGAGGAAGAGCGAATGGGGCAGACCACGCCACAGTAAGGATTTTGACCAATGGAAAGTCATCAAAGAGCTTTGAGTAAGGGTGTTCACCTGTATCAGAGCGAGACACAGCGATCTGAGCTCTGAAAAGATCACTCTGGCCATGGTGTGAAGTCTGACGTGTAAGGAGTCAAGACTGGAATCAGGAAGATAATTTAGCAGATTATTGTGCAGGGGACAGGTGATGGTAACTTAGATCAGGGAGATGGTAGAGATGATGCAAAGAGGATGGATTCCAGAGACAGATTAAGGCAGAATTATGGCCCTGGCTGGTGTGGCTCAGTGGACTGAGTATAAGTCTGCCAACCAAGGGGTTGCTGGTTCGATTCCTGGTCCAGGCACATGCCAGGGTTGCAGGCTGAGTCTCCGGTGGTGGGGAGCGCATGGGAGGTACCCACACATTGATGTTTTTCTCCCTCTTTCTTCTTCCCTTCCCCCCTCTCTAAAACTAAGTAAATCAAATCTTTAAAAAAGAAGGTAGAAGGTACACTTATGGGATTTAGAAAGGAATTAGATGTGTGGTCAAGGAAAGGGAACTGTTGCCTGTGTCACCTGATGGACAGTGGTGCTGGTCCCTGTCCTGTAGGACATTTCGTCACCAACCAGTGTTTCTGAATGTCTGCTTTTCCAGGCACCATGCTGCGCATGCTGGAGGATGACGGGGTTTCCAGGAAGTGACTGTGGGAGTTAAGATGCCTGTGACCCATCCAAGTAGAGATGCGGGGTGCTCTCAAAACCTTTCTTTCAGGGAGCCCCCGAGGCTTCACTCATTCCCCAGCTGGAATGTAAGCGCCATAAAGGAAAGGAAGGGGTTTGTGACTTTTGCTCGTTGCTAAGTGTGCTGCAGTTCCTAAGGTCTGAGCACCTACTGCAATGTATTGGTTGTAAAAACAGAATAAGCCTCTTGTATCTCTTGCCTCTGCCTGGTCCCTGTTGTGCTCAAAGGGGGGCAGTGGTCTTCATCAGCTCTAAAGCCTCCCAAACCTGTTACAAGAACGGGTCTTTATGAGTAGGTAGAGATGGTTCTGATGGTGGTGGGAGTCGTGTTTCAAGGATCTCTGTTAGAACTAAGAACCTAGTGGCCCTAAGTTCAGAAACTAAAGTAAAATGTTTGACATTCCTGATCCATTTCTCCCCAATATCAAAGGCCCTTTTTGGACACAACCGCTGCTTAAATCAAGATGTTCCTATATTTTAAAAAAGTGAAGGCGCAGTGTGGGTGCAAGACACCGAGAGCCGCGGTCGACACGGTTCCGAAGCCACAGTCACCATGGATGTCTGGCGAGGTCTGCATCACCCTCGGGGGAAAAGACCCCTAGGAGCACTCACTGGACACATCCCGAGCCGCGAACGGGCAATGGCTCAGGGCCTGTGACGCCAGGATGTCGAGCTCCTCCAGGTCGTCTGCGGTGAAATCTTCGTGAGGGCCGAACGGGTCCTCGGGGTCCTCGGGGTCCGCGGGGACGCCCCGGGCCCGCTTGCTCGGAGGCTGCCGGGCGCTGGGCGAAGGTCCAGGACTAGGGGCCTGGGGCCCGCTCCGCCTTCTGCTGCCCGGCGCGGGGGCTCCAGCCATGCCTGCCGCCGGCCACTCTCCGAAAGCACGGAACCGGATCTCGTAGCCACGAGGACCAAACGCAGGACCAACCGCCCGCGCGCCGCCGACCGCCTCAGCCGCCGGGGCCACGCCCCCGAGTCCACGGGCCAATCAGCTGGCAGCCTGCGGGCGCGGAGAATTGACACACATCTGAGCGCGCCGCGGGCCTCCGGTGAATGCCTGCTGTTCTCGGTCGCGCTCGGCTCTCTGGTACTCCGGATGTGGTTCAGTGGGTCTGTGGCCGGAACTCTGCCGTGTAATCTGAGCAACTGGGAGTGTGGGTGCTGGGCTCACCAGCCCCACCGCGCGGGTGACTGCGCGTGGAGTACAGAATCGCGCTGGAGGCGTTGGCCATGACATTCACTCGTGCGAATGAGAATCGAGGCAGCTAGCATTCAGGTGGCATTCTCTGCCACCTCGCTGTCCTTCCGCGGGACCCACCTGGACCCTCCTCTCAAGTACCCAGACGTTCTCTTGGGGAGGAGTCCGGGAGAGTGGGGTTGGACGGGGAGTATTAATAGAACTGTTGTGAGCAAACGTGTTTGAGAACAGTAAGTGTTTTGAGTGTGTACATGTGAGGTAGGTCCGGGGAAGAAAGTCTAAGAGGTGATCCTGAAAACGTCGTGCCTGTGTTGGAGGAGGGTGGGAGCTAACTGCTCAGGCAATTAACACCATTCATTCATTTCTCTGGGAGTGCTTGTGTGGTTTTGTCCCAAGTGCTAGTCATACAGAAATGAATGAGACTCAGGTCAAGGAAGGCCCCTTGGAAGTGCCACTGGGGCTGTCCTACAGGTTGAGTGGGCAAGAAGACTGGCACACAAGACTACTCAGACAAGAATACAACATCAAAACGGAGGCCACATGAGTCCCAGGTAAGAGCTATCTATGACGGAGAGAAGGTGAAGTTTCAAAGAGCAGAGTCAAGCTGGACTTGACCAGATTTTATTGGGCAGCAACCTTGTGTAGGACAGTTAGTAGGGACTGGGTGTTGGAGAGTAACTTTCATCCTTGCATGCTTAGTGGCAGACTTAACCTGTGACTGTCCTATGTTCATGAAAGCAGTAAATGAAAGGGAGGTGGTTGTCGGGGCCTAGAGGGTCTTGAATGCCTGAGTTTGCTTCTTTGAGGTAATTGGTAGCTTCTCTCAGACAGCAGCCCAAATGTGCAATGTGAACTCAAAATTGCTGCAGGTCTCTGGTCCTGTAAAGACAGGGCTGTACTTCATTTGTCAGGAGGGATGAGGTCCCCTCTCAGGGACAGTGTGCTGGCCCTGGCTCATAAAAGGGCTGTTCTCAGTGGCATAGGGCCGGGTGCCAGCTGGCAAGGCCCACAGGGAATGCTCAAGTCCAAAGAAGGTGCCGCTGGCTGTGCAACTTCACAAGAGAGGACCAGAGCAGGCTATTTTTTTTTCTGTTAATATCAAACACAGGCTTCAATCAAAACATTTTCCAGTTTTGACTTAGCAAAACCTGACCATCTAGAAACCCTTTTGAGAATGCATTCTCTGAGAGAGCTTAGCATTATTCTCATAGTTTTATCAAAGGTTCTGGCAGGGGGGATCCAAAGACTTGTGCCTCTGAATTGTTTCATTACATACGCACTTAGGGTACATTACGGCCTCTGCTCTCCTGGAATTTGAGTCAAGGGTGATGTCAGGAGAGAAGAATGACACAGGTTAAGAGACAATGGGACTGTCACTTTGTATGATGTTCAGGGAAGAGTTCACTGCTGCTGACGTTGAGTTCTCCAAAGGGAGTCGAGTGTCCAGAATGATAGGCAGAAAGAAGAGTTAGTGACAAGTGAGGCAGGAGTTTGCTTGGAATATAGGTCATTGAGGCTCAAAATGGATTAGGGTGGAGAGTAGCTCTCAGAGGGCAGGGAGTATGTCCGGATCCCATAGGGCCTCACTGGCCATTGTAGGTACTCTGGCTTTTGTTCTAAGCTCTGAAGAATTCTGAGCCAAGGGGAGACAAAGCATAACTTCAGTTTAGCAAGATCACTCTGGGTCTTGAGTGAAGATTAGACTGTAGGGAAACAAGGGTAGAGACAGGAAGACAAACTTGGATGTGACTGCAATTCAGGTGAGGAACTTTAGGGGTGCCAGGGGTTGTTGGAAGTGTGAAGGGGCCAGATATAATTTTCCTGATGGGTTGGATGTGGGTGTTAAGACACAAAAACCTAGAAAGGCTCTTTCTAAAGTCCTCGTGGAAATGCAGATATGGAGGCCGTGGGAGTAGGCTTGGTTCTTAGGCTTTCGGGAATCTCCCTCTGCAGTTTACTTCCCTTCATACCGCATATCACGTTTACTGATCCTGCTCCCCTCCCTCTATGGAGAAGCTTCCTGACAACAGGAACTATTCAACTGTTTGCACATACAAGCTCGGTCTGCACATGGCAGACTCCTTACGCGACCAGATGAACCACCCCATTAAAACAAATGTGGATGTCATAACAGAAAAAGATGGCTTTTCTTTCCGAAGTACAGATTCTTCCACTAACCTCATGTAATGTACTCCATCAGACATACAACCACACAAAAATGACAGCCATTTCCAACGAGCTGGTTTAATTCCAGGTAGTACCGAATTCTGGATGGAACAGAGACTGAAGGACACACATTGACAGGACTCCGGGCTGGGTCCACTCTGACCTCATAGCCAAGGTTGAAAAGGCAGAGTGAGAAGAGCTAAGAAGATGAGCCACTGCATGACTACCATTATGGTTATTTTTTTTTTTTACAAAAGTTTATTCTTAAATGTCCAACGGGCTCCCAGACAACACTTCATTCTAGCTATTGGTGGCAAGAGATGTTATGACAGGGAATCCAGATGTTAAAACAGGAGTGGAATGAAGGATCACCAGTGCCCCAGTTACGAGAACAGCTCACTTTTTGCCAGATTTCTTAATTCCACCTGTGGCTGCAAAAGAAAAAAAAAGTCTCAGGGAAAAATATAGTTCTTATAGCAGAAGCTGCAGGGGCCTTCCATGGATCCTAGTAAGGGTCAGCTCTCACACCGGGCATTCTTGTTGACACAAGCACATACAGGGCTCTACCAATGTTCTCTATTCTGGGCGACAGGAGAATAAGGGCCACAAGCCACGGCTGTGCCCTCCAGTCTGGAGCTGCACTGTTGGGTACTTCACAGATTGGCTCCTTTAATCCTCACCCCCTACCAACCCATTTTACAGAGCAAAGTCTTTGTGTCAGGAATTGTTCAAAGTTATAAACTGGTGTGTAATGATGCCAGAATTCCAACCCAGGTTTTGTGACCTGCCAGTCCTATTAACGGAAACGTCACACCACACTACCTTCCAGCATATGTTCCTAGGGTCTGGTTTACTTAATACCTTTACCCAATTTACAAATGACTATACATTTGGCACACAGTAAGTAACTTAAGACACACTTGTAGAATTAAGTATGCCTAATACAGGAATGGAAACCCTGTGGGGGGTGGGGGGAACCCTTAAAAACCCAGATGACATTCAACTGAAACTAAAATAGGCTTCCATCCATTAAGGACTGACCTTTACAATCACAGATTAAGGGAAGGTTCAAGACCCTTCATCACATCTCACTCAAAAAGGAATCGAATGAGATGAATCTCATTCAAATAGCTAGCATCTCAGTGCTGTGTGGACAAACAATAATGAATCGGGACCCCGGGAGAGAGGTCTTGGAAAGCTCTAGAGGACACTCCCAGCATCCCAGCCTCTACTGTTCCCAGTGTGGCTCACAGTGATCCAATCGGGCACAGACAACTGTAGAAGAAATAATCACTACTTTGACTTATGTAAACGGCATTTAAGAAGCACGGAAAACATTGGGGCTGCTGGGCTTGAAAAACCTTGATATGAATACCTCTTACATAAATGAAGAGATAGAATGATAGATTAGGTCTAAAGAAAGTTTGGGAGCAATAGTACGCCAAGGAGCCTGTTATATTTTTGTACAAGTACATCCAAAAATAAAAAGACAGGATGCCAAAGTACTTACTAGCATTAACAATACCAATAGTAAAACTAAGGGACAAAGAGGTGAAGTACGACCCCGGGGCAAGAAATGGTGGAGGATATCTGGAAATCCAACCGTTTGAATGGCGTCTAAGATAGAAGAATCTGTGTTTCCATCCCCGCCGCTTCCCTGAGGAATGGAAGCCCAGACTGCCCGGAAAGCAGGAGGTTCCTTTCTAGACCCAGCCTGGCCCCCACCCCTTGGTGCTGCGGCCAGGGCCATCCACCTTAGCGCACAGAAGACCCGACGCCCAACCACTCACCAATGAGGGAGGAAACGGACCAGCTCGGCCCGCGTCCAGACTGATGCTCAGAACATTTGTTTGGCTTGGGATCTACCTGGCCCTCACTTACCCAGGGGGCCCTTCCCCGCGGCCTTCGCTTTTAGCTCCTCAAGTTTCTTCTGCTCCTCTTTTTGCTTCTGCTTGAATGCCTTATCTTCCTAGGGAGAAGTACAACGGGGTCACTGCAGGCGGCCCTCCCAGCCCCTCCGTGCCCGCCAATGCCTCCGCGCAGCCCTCACCTCGTCCATCTCCTTGGCCTGTTTCTTGGGCTGTTTCAGGGGCTTCTTCTTGCCACCTACGGGCGACATGACCACGCTCATCCCTGCCCTCACCAGGTCCCCTCCCACTCCGCCCCGCTACCCCCCGCCACCCCTGCCATCCCCGGACACTCACCTTCACGGCCGGACATGGCGCCTGCCGCCCCTTCCCCAGACCCTGCCACCGGAAGCTAAGTTCCCCGTCCCCCCTTGCGCCTTTACTTTCTTGAGGACCCGTTGATTGGCTCCTAGTCCGGAAGTTGCGCTTCCGCCGCCGGAAGCGGCCTTCTGGAGGCGGGAGCTAAAGGCTCAAAGATCTATTGAGTGGCGAGTGCTCCGAAGGGTTTGCAGCTTGGCCGCTGGGCGGGACAGGTACGTGGGAAGGGGGTTGGGTGAGGTGGTCACCTTGCCAGGGGAGGTCCAGAAGCTGGGAGGGGTGTTAACCGGAAGGCTCCGGGTCTGGACTATGTGTGTGCTGGGGGAAAGCACTGCAGGTAGAGGGAAGGGCAGGTGCAAAGGCCTTGAAGGTTGCGGCATTCCTGGGACTTAGTGTGTGTGTGTGTGGGGGGGGGGCGGAGATGCATGGGAGGTGGCAGAAGTGGGGGTTAGAGCACCTTGTCCTAGAGCTTTGGAAGCCACACAGAGGATATTGGGTTTTATAATATAGTACAGGTTGCGGCTTTTTGCAAATTCCTTTTATTCATCCAATACATTTTTGTTGAGTACGTACTATATGCAGACAGGATTCTAGGCACTGAGGATGCAGCAGTGAACAAAACAGTGCCTACCCTGGCAGAGTTAACATCCGGGTAGGTGAGACAGACTATATATAAGAAAAGTAAATAATTGGAATTTGTACCGTAGGTCATGTGAGATGTGCATGGAGAAAAATAAACCGGAGAAAGTGGGTAAGGAATGCTGGGGTGGGGTGGGTGGCAATGACATTGGAGCAGACAGAACCTTAAAAAGGAGGCAGGAGCAAGCCATACAGACAATGAAAGGTGGTGCGAAGGCTCTGCGGTGGGGATTGCCTAATGTGTTGCAGTCTTATCAAGAACTCCATGCAGGGGCCTGGCTGGTGTGGCTCTGTGGATTGAGCACCAGTCTGCGAACCAAGGGGTCCGGAGTTGGATTCCCAGGCCAGGCTCATGCCTGGATTGTGAGCCAGGTCCCCAGTAGGGGACAAGCAAGAGGCAACCACATGTTGATGTTTCTCTCTCTCTCTTTCTCCCTCCTTTCCCCTCTCTCTAAAAATTAAATAAAATCTTTAAAAAGAAAAGAAGGCAATATGTGTGTGAGGGTGAAAATAAAGCAGGCAAGGTGGCCAAGGAGGGAGTGGTCGAGGAAGGCCTTGCGAAGAAGTGATATTTGAGCAAAGACAAGTCAGGGTGGGCCAACTGGACTTGGGGAGGAAGAGTGGCCCCGGGTGGAGGAAGTGGCAGGGCACAGGCAGGATCACCTAGTGTGGGAGGGTGGCTGGAAGGGACTGTAGGAATGGAGAGAAGGACAGGCAACTGGTATTACTGCCAGGTGAGGTGGGAACTGACTATGTGATCTGACTTAGGACCTCTGGTGGCCGTGTGAAGAACAGCTGTGGGGGCAGGGAAGGAAGCTAGGACCTGGAAGGGTGTCCTTCCCAGGGTCCAAGACTGGGCAGCTGGTAGAGGAAGAACCAGGAAAGGAAGCTAAGAAGGTCAGAGGAATCCAAGGGCGGGGGTCAAAAACAGCAGGCTGAGAGCTGCAAAGATATTGAAGAAGGAATCTGAGTGGCCCCTGCTGGCTCTTGCCAGGCAGACATGGCAGGGCCTCCAGGAGAACACCTTGGTGGGATGGGGTGAAGAGAGAAGGGGTCCCTGACCAGGCAGGTCCGTCAGTGGGAGTGTTGTCTTGATCTGCTGAGCTTGTAGGTTCGATCCCTGGTCAGAGCATACACAACTATAACCAATGAATGAGTAAATAATGGGGAACAACAAATTGATGTTTCTGTTTCTTTTGAAAAAAAATTGATAATTTTCTTAAAGGTAGGGGCTGAGGAAGTAGCAACAGCCAAGGTGGACACCTTCTGCTGAAGTGTTGCAGAGAAGGAAGAGAGTGGGTGCTGTGGTTGGCGGGGCCACGAGGCTGTGTGCTTGGGCTGCACGTGCAAGGTGGGGTCACAGCGTGTGTGCAGTGGGCAGTGGCACTGAGGTGGCCTGCCCGACCACTCGGGCATGGATGATCTGTGCTCCATTGGGCCTTGTGACTGGGACTTGCGTTCAGGTGCAGCACCAGGGGCATCACTGTTACAGGGATGCCCCTTCTGCAGTTCTTGGCTCTGGCCCACTTTCTCCAGGAGGTGTGTCCCTACCCAATTGAGTAGTCAAGAGAGTCAGAGCTTCTCCAAGCTCGGGGGGGGGGGGGGGGGGGGGGGGGGGGGGGGGGGGGGGAGGAGCCTGGGATGCTCCGACCCATCTGTGTTCCACATCACCTACAATTTGTCTTCCTGTCTCCAGCTCCCTCTGCTTTTTTCCTCTCTGGCCTGTGGTTTGGCCACCAGGTGTCACTGTGACAGCCAGGGGACTTGTGGAGTAGAGGGGTGGTTTGGCCAGAGGAGGGTGCTGCTGGCCCAGGTTTGCCAGGTGCGTAGGCCAGTGGCCTTCCCTGCGGGGTCCTCAGAGTCACAGCTGCCCTGGGGCTGGTAGGGTCTCACTGGGTGATGGGAGACTCCCTGAGCTGTTCACGCAGGTGGAGAGGCCGGTGTGTGGTGTTGGGCCCCACATATCTAAGGGAGGTTGAAGAGGGAGAGGTTAAAGAAACGGACCCTGCAGTGCAGTGACTAAGGTAGGAGAGGGAGAGAGCTTACGGAAAGTGAGACAAGAGCCCGGGACTTTGCAACCTGGGTGGGGTGGGCCTGCAGGCCGGGAGGAGGAAGGCCGGTGTGAATGGGGGAGAGTTGTCCTCTGTGAAGAAGTCCCCGTTTCTGTCCTCTGGAATCGTCTTCTCAGAGGAGAGCTGAGGAGGTGCTTTTCTGTTTGGGACACAGATGGCCTGTGTCCCCAGACATGAGCTGCACTCTGCTTCCCCGGCACTGAGGCACTGGAGAAGTTGGTTTTGATGTCTCTTACAGACAGTCGGTCCCCGAAGTCCCCTCAGTTCCATGGTTTCCTAGGGAGTTTGTGGGGCTTTGTGGACACAATGCAGCTTTGAGAATTTTCTTTTATGACATCAAAGCAACCTGGGCACCAAAATTCTTACCCGAATCATCACAGCGACCTGGGAATGTGGGTACAATGGGCGGGGCTGGTGTGCGTGGCATCGTGGGGAGAGGTGGGAGGCCTGATTTCCTGAAGGCGTATGTTCTTCCCCATGTGCCCTGTTTTCCGAGCTTACTGAGGGGAAGGGAGCCTGGCCTCGTGGCTGTGGTCTCGGGCCCAGCAGGGCAGCACCGAGTGTGGACCTTTCACTGGAAGTTAGTCAGTCCAGAGCTGTCGCTGGGCCTTGGAACTTGACCTGACTTGTGCCCAGCCTTTCTCAGCTTCGAGCTCATCTGTCTGATGTCCCCCGCAGATCACTTGATGACAGGGTGTAGCCCCGTGTCTGCCATGCACCATGTTGTGGGTGTGCCCCCTGTACTGGTGCAGAGAGGCCTCCTTGGAACGCGCTGGATGACCAGGACCCTGTGCAGCCCAGGCCCGAGCCAGCCCAGAGAGAAGAGACCAGAGGAGGTGGCCCTCGGGCTGTTCCAGCGCCTCTCAGCCCTGGGAAGAGCCCTGGGGCGTGGTCTTCAACAGCGAGCGTCCTCCACCATCAAGACCTGGTGGGACAGATATGAAGAGTTTGTCGGACTCAGCGAGGTTCGGGAGGCCCAGGGAAATGTGACCGAGGTGAGCTGGGGAGCCCGGGGGCTGCTGCCAAACAAGTCACCAACACATCCAAACTAGCCTTTTCCCGAACAAGCACCACTAGTAGAGGGAGTTGACTGTTTCTCATGTGCCAGCCTGGTGTTGAGCCTAAGATCCATGCATGGGCCCCCGGACCCACCTGCCCTGAACACAGGCTGCTGTGCACCAAGGCACCCCTGGCCAGGAGCATCCTTTCTGTCAGGCTGGCGCGTGCTTCCTGCATTGGCCGTTTGGGGGTTGGTGGGGAGAGTGGAACCCCAGAGGGTTCCTGGGCCCCAGTGTTCTCGAAGCCCCAAGTGGGATTAAAACATCCCTTGTGGAGGTGGAGGCCCTGGGAAACATCCTCTGTGGCCATGGACTCTCTGTTCCCGCTCTTGCCTCGGTGCCGACCAGCACAGCAATGGGGAGGTAGGGGGACCTGGGCATCAGCGGGAGGTTTCGAAGTCATGACCTTGGCTGAGCTTGGGTTTCTGGGTGAGTCAAATGGGGGCCGTGACAATGGCGCTGTTGTAAGGTGTAAATAAGGTGACACACAGAACGTCTTAAGAATATGGGATTTCTTTCTGTGGTTGGCGTCAGACCAGAGCTGGCTGGGTTGGTGCATTCTTAGCTGCTTTCAAGTTTCTCAGGGGCATGTTATTTCCACTTGACTGGACAAATCCGATGACGCAGACGATGATTCAGCCCAGAGCTGCACTTGGAGGAGGATGGCTGGGTGACCCAGGACCGTGCCCTGACACCCCACTTGCCTTTTTCTCAGCCAGTCTTGCTGAAAACAGCTGAGCCTGTGGGGATGTGGAGAGGAGGGACTGAGACTTCCACCGTTCTCTCCGCAGGCAGAGAAAGCATTCATGGTGGCTCGGGGGCTTGTCCGTGAGGCCCGGGAGGACTTGGAGGTGCAGCAGGCCAAGCTGAAGGAGGTGAGGGATCGCCTGGACCGCACCTCCAGGGAGGACAACCAGTACCTGGAGCTGGCTACTCTGGAGCACCGGATGCTGCAGGTAGGCTCTTCGGGAGGCAGTGCGTCCTCACCTGGGCAGGACCCCTGGCCTGGCAGGTCAAGGAGGGGCAAGGTCTGGTGGTCAGAGACCTGGTAAGGAGGTCAACCAGAAGCTCTTTTGGGGAGGCTGGGCCCCAGGTTTCCTGGAGTTTGGGGGGTCCCAGAGCAGGGCGGCATGATCTGGCCCCAGATTGCTAAGATGGAAGCACTGGGGAGAGGTTGCTGGCCAGACAGCACCAGATACTTGCCTTCCGATAGACACGTTCTGTAGACATCAGTACAAGTCTGGTGAGAGCCAAGACTGCTTGGGTAGGAGGATAGTGCAGTCACTTCACATACCCCCACCCCCTCCCCCTTCCTTTGCTCCCCATCCCCACACAACCAGGCTTAGGCTGCCGTCATTCATTGGCATTTCATCGGCGCTGGGTCTGAGGCTGAGCCTCAGGGGCATAGGGGTGGGACATCTGCCGGCAGCTATAGCCGCAGGGCCACATGGCCACTGGATGACTTGGCTGTGCTTTTATAGGAGGAGAAGAGGATTCGCGCAGCCTATCTGCGTGCCGAAGACGCCGAGCGTGAACAGTTCTCCCTCTTCTCTGTGGCTGTGCGGGAAAGTCACGAGAAGGAGCGTGCTCGGGCTGAGAGGACCAAAAACTGGTCCCTCATCGGCTCAGTCCTGGGGGCCTTGATCGGTGTGGCTGGCTCCACCTATGTGAATCGTGTGCGGCTGCAGGAGCTGAAGGCCTTACTCCTGGAGGCGCAGAAGGGGCCTGTGAGCCTCCAGGAGGCCATTCGAGAACAGGCATCCAGCTACTCCCTCCAGCAGAGGGACCTCCATGACCTCATGGTAGACCTAAGGGGCCTGGTACAAGCTGGGCCAGGGCCGAGCTCTGGGTCCCAGGCAGGTGCTTCCCCGACCCGAGACAGGGACACAGCTGCTCTTTCAGCGGCCCTGACAGAGCAGCTCAGCCACTCCAGGCAGGTCCATGCCTGTCTAGAGGATTTACGAGAACGGCTTCATGGTCTGGAAAAGACTTTCAGCCAAACGGCTGGGGCGCTTCAGCTCGCAAAGGCTGCAGACAGGGCTCTGCCTGGCTCCACGCTGGAGCAGGGGAGCATGCTCTTGGCGCTGGAGGACGTGGAGCAGAGGCTGGAAGCCCAGGTCAACCGGAACACCATCTACAGCACGCTGGTGACCTGCGTGACGATTGTGGCCACAATGCCTATGCTCTACATGCTGTTCAGGGCCAGCTAGCCCCTGGACCCCGGTCCAGAGGGTTGGGGGTGTGGATGTAGCGGAGGGTCTCAGCAGGCCTTTAGGGACACAGCCTCAGCCGGAGTCTGAGTGTGGTCTGCACGACTCACCAGCAGACACACTGCCTTTTAGGCAGTGCATTTATACTAATCATGAAAACTTTGTGCTAATATCCAATTAAAATGTCTTTGAGTTTGTGTTATTTAAAGTAATGTATGCCAGACTCAGTTTTATCTGTTGAAAATTGAGACTTAAGACTCGAGGGTTTGGTCTGGAATTATGATAACTGTCCCCTTTTGTACCTGTCTCACCTCCTCTTGGTTTTGTCCTTGGTTCAGGACTGTTTTGGATACATTTGCCCTTGGATTTTCTTTCTTTAAATTTCACTTATTTATTTTTAGAGAGGAGAAAGAGAGGGAGAGAAACATCAGTGTGTGGTTGCCTTTTGTGGGCCCCCTACTGGGGACCCGGCCCACAACCCAGGCATGTGCCCTGACTGGGAATTGAACCAGCAGCCCTTTGGTTCGCAGGCTGGCATTCAATCCACTGAGTCACACCAACCAGGGCAAGATCTGGATTTTCATTTTGGATGACCTGGCCCGCCTTCCAGTGCCCCAACTCCCCTGTGTCAGGCAGCCTGGGCATTCCAGTGAGTGGAACCTAGCCTGCTGCCACCCATTGGCCACTCACTGATGACCATGGATCCCTTCTCTGGATCCCTTTCTCTGCCACGGTGGGGAGCACCTTCACGTTCTGATGCAGGAGGGATAATCAGGAAAGCAGGGAAGAAGGATTGGGGAAAGTGCTGATAAATATTGCTGGGGACATAATTACAGGGACTGGTGGCCAATCTGGGTCCCTGGTGCAGAGTACTGTGGGCAGCCCTGGTGTGCCACTCAGGCGGGGTGTCCTCCCACACAGCCCAGGGATGGCCTCTATAGGCAGGGACAGAGCTCAGCCTGCCAGCACTGTGAGCAGAGAGACAGTGATGGGGAGGGGCCTCCCAGAGGTGGGAGCCATGGAGACGGACTTCCTGAGGACCTCTGACCTGTTCCTTTGCAGGGGAGAAGGGCAACCTTTGACTTCCTGGACTCAGTGGCCATGGATGGCCTTGTGTGTCCTTGAGTAAACAAGAGCAGTAGGAAGGCCCTCTGTACTCCCCATGGAGTATTGGAGGACCTCAGGCCTGGAGAAACTCAGAGCACACCGAGGTGGTACCTGGGGTCTGTGGTTAGGTGCTTTCTGCACGTGTGCTAAGCAGATGCCTGTGAAGCCAGGAGTGTTTCTCATAAGGTGACCTCCCTGACCCTGGTTGGTGTGGTTCAGTGGATTGAGTGTCGACCTGCGAACCAAAGGGTCACTGGCTCGATTCCCAGTCAGGGCACATGCCTGGGTTGCAGGCTGGGTCCCTGGGAACTGGGGAGAGGGTGCCGCCGGTACAGAGCGAGTGCTGGAAAGAGGTAGAGGAACGGGGGTGACCCCGAGGCCTCGGGAAGTGAGAATTTGGAAGGCAGAGTTGGGTAGATGAGAATAAAGGCAGACTTACAAAAAATTTTGGGGGAAGGGAGGGGGTAAAGAGAGAAACATTGATGTGAGGGAGCAACATTGATGGGTTGCTTCTTGCACTGACTGGGGAGCGGACACGCAGCCCAGGCATGTGCCCTGACCAGAGTTGAACCGACAACCTTTTGGTTCGAAGGACGCAGCCCATCCGACCGAGTCACACCGGCCAGGGCTAAAGGCAGACTCTTAATGGGGGCTGGAGGTGGCCGGTGGAAAGAGGGTGGGCGTGGTGGTAGCTCTTCCCATAGTAGCCAGTATGCATGACCTGAACCTTTTGGCTGAGGCTGCCCCTAGCGTGTAGACGCTCCAGGGGCTACCAGGGTGGTGCATATGTGTGACAGATTTTGCCTGCGAGGAGGCCATCCCCATGGCCTTGAGCCAAAATCCTCCAAAAGTCCTAATGTAATAAGACAGGCCAGATCCCAGCGGGAGATTGCAATGGGCAGGCCAGGGTGAAAAAGGCCCAGCACGGGGTACAAATAGGCTTCTGGAGGGAACCCTTCTGCTCCGCAGTTCCTCCTCAGACCGCCCAGGTATTTGGTAGTGAGGGAGTTTAGACTTGCCTAAGGCTTCTCAGCTTGGGGTGGGTCCGGGTCCAGGCCAAGGGAAAAAAGGAAATACGCCCTCGTTCACGTATTTTTGCAGTCAACTGCGCCCTCCTTCAACAGTGGGGCTAGGTGTGGTATCACCTCCACTTGCCGGTGAGCAAACGGGTGTGTGGTGGGGGTGGCAGGGGTCAGGTTACTTGGCTTAGTGATGGCGCAAACCCAGCCTCTGCCCCAGTGCTTGCGTTCTTCCCGCACTGCCGGAGGTGGGGGCCGGAAGGAGGGGTTGCCTGTTGCGGAGTCCTGGGAGTAGGGTTGGTGGGCAGGACCGGGCGCGGTAGGAGAAACTAGGCGCCTGGGAGCTCAGGTAAACAAAGTTGGAGGCGGCAGACCAGGGCAGTCAGGTATTGGAAAGGAAAAGGGGAAGCTCTGGACTTTGTAGGGCGGAGGTGGTGGCTAGCGAACCGCAGGAGCGGGTAAGGGGCGAGGGTCCCACCGGACGCTGGTGGGCAGAAAGAGGCCGGGGCGCTCTAGGTACCACCACACCTGGGGTGCGTTGCCCGGTTCCCGCCCCTCCCATCCAGGGAGGGCTCCCAATTCCGGTTCTTCGCAGCGCGCAGGTGAGGCCCGACGGGGGCGGGGCGGGGTGGGGCGGCCTGCGAGCGGAGCTTCACTTCATCCCCCACCTAGTGCGATCCGCGTCGCCTCGGCTACCTCCGGGGTGCAGCCTGCCCCTCCCTACAAGGGAGGGGTCGAGTCCCTGGCCCACGGCAAGTGCGGAGCCCGCGGGGGGTCCCAGGCGGCTCTGGGCGCGCACGGCTCTCCTGGCGGCTTCCGGCCTGGCCTGGGCGGCGGGAGGGGGGAGGGCGGCCCGGAGGGCGCGGGGGAAGGAGCGGAGCCGGCCCGGCCGACGGGCTTTGTCTCCTTTGTTCCCCGCGGTGGCAGCGCTGCGGCGGGAGGGGCGGGCAGCGGGCGCAGTTTTCCGCCCTTCGGTCTCCGGGTAACAGCTGCGGCTCCGCCAGACCCACCTCCGAGGGGCGAAGTGGGGACGGCGAGGTCGCCGCACGCAGCTCCCGAGCCTGGAGCGGCCGGCGTCCGCCTCAGCGCGCTCATCCCGTGGGCCCGGCCCGGTGGTGAGTGCGGGGCGGAGGGCCGGGGTGGTGGGGACCCGGCGCCGCGTCGTGCCCCAAGGGGAAGGGCCTCAGGCCTGGATCCCTCGGGCCAGTGGCAGCCCGGTGAGTAGTGGGCGGCTTCGGTCCTGAGAGTTGGGACCGCACTTCTGTGCGTAAATGGAAACTCTGGCGGCTGCGCCTGTAACGCGATTGGGAGACAGAGGAGGTGGAGCTGCTCCTCCGCGCCCCCTCCTCGCCGCCAACGCCTCAGCCGGAACCGGCCGGCCCCTTCCCCGCCCTCCCAAGACCACTGGTAGGGTCCTTGCTCGCGGCCTGGTAGAGGAGGGCGGAGGGCCGGGGAAGAGCTGATGGGGAAGTCGAGGCTTCCCCGCTCGTAGTAACAGCCCTCCAGGCTGCGCACGGTGCAGCCTCCTGCCACGCGTCTCCTGGGGGGACCTCTTCTCTGTACACAAACTTGAGTCCTCGCGGGGCCGGGTAAATAAATGGTAGATCCTCCCACCCCATGTCAACGGACAGACGGCAGGGCGAGCAGTGCTCTCTACAGCTCTGTCAATGAGTAACTTCTCGGCGGCCCGGGAGCCGCGGAGTGGGGAAAAGGCAAGGCCAGCTTCCCAGTGGTTTCCAGGAGTCGGAACGTGAGGGCTGGGTAGGACCCTTCTCCAGATGTGAAAGGACAGAGTGTGTGAGCCTCTTCTGGTTGGTGAGGACATCCCCGAAGGGCCCAGGAAGGGCTCGCCCTTCGCAGATGGAAATTCGGCAGCTTGAGCCCTACCCCACAGGTCTCAGAAAGGTGGGCCAGGGAATACTTCAGGACAGGCCTGGACACAGGCAGAGTGGGCCTTTGGCTGTGAGCCTGGCAGGGGCCCGAGATCTGCGGAGTGGGCTGTGCAGGTTGGGGACGTGAGGCCTGGCTCCCAGCCTTCCTTTCCAGCCCGCTCTGACCTGCTCATGAGTAACAGTGCTGCTCACATCCTGTGCTTTGAGAGGCCGAGTAGCTCAGAGAGCCCCACGTCCTTCCTATGGGCCAGGTTTCCTTGGCTATAAAAGGGGGTCTTGCAAGGAGCATCTGCTTTGTGTTACCCTGCCCTGTCCCAGTCACTGGGGCCTCTGAATCAAAAGCCACCCTCCCTGCCTTCAAGGAGTTTTAGGTCCAGAGTGGGTGGGATAGGGAGGAAAGTAGCCTTCATTGGTGGCACTAGTGCCAGGCATACATGCTGTCATCTGTAACCGTCAGAGCCCTCCTGTTGCCCGTTTGGCCCAAGGCAGCTCTGTACACTCACCGCATGGACTGGGCTCGGCAGCTCCGGTGGACAGGGAAGGCTCCCCTGGGGGATGATGGCTGGAAGCTGAGTTAATGGGCTAGAGTGGGAGTGGGCATTCCAGGCAGTGGGAACAGCCCGTGTGATGTCAGGGAGGAGCAAAGCAGCCTGTAGTGCAGGGGCCAGGCACGCGGAGCATGTGTGGGAGAGGGTAGGGGCACAGGGGCTTGGTCTTCATTCCAGGCCTTGGGTGCTCCAGAGACTCTGGGAGGCGGGGGACAGGCTTCAGTTGTGCTTGAAGATCCTGAGGAGTGGGATTGATGGAGAGCTGGGGGCTGCTCTTTGGCCTGTGATTGAGGTTACCTGAAGCAGGAATGCCCAGCACAGAAGAGAAATTGTCACTGTCCTTTTCCTCTTCCCCCTCCTGTGGCAAGTGGGGATAGGCAAGGGGTTCTAGGCCCAGTTGCAGTGACTTCAGAAACCCCACAGGAACTGTCTGGTCCCGCCCATCTTCCTCTGGGCCACCCAGTTGAGATTTTACGTGTGGGGAGTGCCTTGGTGGCTGCCCCTTGAGGGCTAGAGAGCCTTGGCACACAGAAGGCTCTGAGCAAATGTTTGTGAGCGGATAGAGGCGTGAATGCTGGTCTGACCGTGGACCCTGTGCCCTGGCACATCCCTCAGCAGGAGGCTGCAGGAGGGGAGAGAGCAGCAGCCAGGCGCAGGAGGTGGCCTCTACCCATCCTCAGGCACGCCCTGTCTTCCCAGAGGAAGACACTTTCTTCCCTCACCCTTTGGAAACAGGGTGGGGGGCTCCTGGAAGCCTGGCTTTGCCACAGTCCTGGGCTTCTGGCCGGGTTCACGACTCTCCTTGCCACCCCCCCCTCCCTGCGGCCCCCTCGGGTGGCAAACAGAGGCGGCCTTGTTTCTGTTCCCATAGAGCTGCCCTGTTCTCTGCACACTAAAAATGGAAACCCCCAAGCTATTTCGGGAGCATTGCCCAGCTGGGCAGTGGCCGTGGCTCCTACTGGGCTGCCGGACCCTCCTCCCAGCCTTTGGTCCAGCCCCACTCACTCCGAGGCAGCCTTGGGGATACCCCGTGGTGCCCTTGGCTGGGAGGAGCTGCCCTGGCCGAGGGAGGCTCTCCCACAGGCAGACTGGCAGCCAGGTGTTGGGAGGGGCTGGGCAACGTGGCCTGGGTACAGGCAGGCGGGGAAGCGTCTCATGGTCTGGGATGTACGGCCTGTCCCAACGCTTCACCAACCTTGGTGCTGCTGGCTGAGGACCACCAGGCCTGGGGAGGGTGGTGTTGCCATGGTTTCCTGGCCCTAGCAGGCCTTAGCTGGGGCCTGCGAGGAAGGGTCCGGGGCACTCCTAGGGGTGGGGGGCACAGCTGGGCATGGTGACTTACTCTAGGACGCCCCCTTCCCCAGCCTGGGCCCTGAATCTTCTTCTTTGACCGTGTGGACAGAAAATAGGAAGGGGTGGCCTGGCTGCCACAGCCCTCTAGGCCTTAGGGCTGGAACCAGGGACACGTGTGTGAGTCTGTATGTGGGTGCCTGAATGTGTAATCCACGGTATGTGGGTGTGGCATGCTTGTGCGAAGAGCATGTAAGGAGGTTGTCTCTGTGGATATGTAAGTGCAGGCAGTGTCTGCCCGTGTTCCGTGTGCACAAGCGTCTGATGAGACTCGTGTTTCTCAGTGTGTGCGAGCATGTGTCTGCTGTGCTGTGGCGGTTTGGGCCAGGACAGCCCCTGGCCCGTGTGGAGGCATGTTCCTGGCTGCCTGGATAGGTGGGGTTTGGGCAGAGGGTGGGAGTGGCAGAGTGCCAAGAAGGGAGAAGGGGCTGTGGCGGGCAGGGTTGTGCTGGGGCCTGACTGAGCCCTGCCAGCCCTGGGGCTCCTTCCTAGCTGCCCTTTCCCAGGCCCTGAGGGTGCCTGATCCTCCCACCCACCCCCTCCCTGTGCAGCTCTGAGGAGGCGTCCCCTGTGGAATGTGTTTGGTGGCCGAGGGCCAGGCTGGGCCCAGTTCCACCGGCAGGCTGCATGGGGAGCAGGGGGCACCTCTGTGCTGCCCCCAGTGCCCGCAGCCCAGCCTCCAGCTTCACACTCTGCTTTCTCCCTGGCCAGGTGACTCTTGCACGGGTCATGCCGTTGTCTCCCAACCCAGCTGGCCCTGCCAGGTGAGCCTGCCCTCGCACCTAGGCACCTAGGAGGAGTGTGACTCCCACCTCTCCTGGGGGCTCTGTAGGTGGGGGTCCAGTCTTCGAGGCCTCCTCCTGGTGGCAGGAACCTCCCTCTTCTCCCTGGCCCTTTGGTTCTGTGCTCACAACCCTGTGGATTCCTGCCTGAAAGGTTCACCCTCCAAATCTGCGAGTGGCCCGTGGGACCTCACCTTCCCTCCTTCGGGCTCAGGACCCCTTCCTGTCACCCACTTTCTCCTGCCCCTTCCAGGGTCCCGGGCATGGGGTGTGTCCCATGGTTCCGCCTCTGCAATCCCTCACTCTCAGGCCCTGTGGTGGGTGCCGGAAGGTAGTGCAGGGTGAGATTGGGCAGGGGGGTCAAGTTCTCCTGAGAGAACAGTGCTTGCAGAGAACAGGCAGTTTTGGAGTTTGCAGGAAAGATCTCCCGATCCCTTGCTAGGAGGTGGTCCTGGGGTCAGCCTGGACCATAGTGCTTCTGCTCACCCCCTGAGTTAGGAGGGGCATCTTGGCAGTGACGTAGCCCTGTCCCTCACCTGTGGCCCCGTGGTGCTCTGGTGGCCACGTGAGCCCTGCTCTACCTCTCTCCCTGCCAGGTGACCATGCCTGGCCTCGGCCCAGGTCTTCTCCAGGTGCTCTGGGCTGGGTGGGTCCTCACCCTCCATGCCCCTCCACCGGCTGCTTTCACTCCCAACGGCACACATCTGCAGCACCTGGCACGGGACCCCACCTCCGGCACCATCTACCTAGGGGCCACTAACTTCCTGTTCCAGCTGAGCCCAGAGCTACAGCTGGAAGCCACCGTGCCCACTGGCCCTGTGCTAGATAGCAGGGATTGCCTGCCGCCTGTGGTACGTGATGAGTGCCCTCAGGCCCAGCCCACCGACAACCTGAACCAGCTGCTCCTGGTGAGCCCGGGGGCCCTGGTGGTGTGCGGGAGCGTGCACCAGGGGGTCTGTGAGCAGCGGGCCCTTGGGCAGCTCCAGCAGCTGCTGCTGAGGCCAGAGCGGCCTGGGGACACCCAGTACGTGGCCGCCAATGACCCTGAGGTCAGCACCGTGGGACTGGTTGCCCAGGGCTTGGCTGGGGAGCCCCTCCTGTTTGTGGGGCGGGGATACACCAGCAGGGGTGTCGGGGGTGGCATCCCTCCCATCACAACCCGAGCCTTGCAGCCACCAGACCCCCAGGCTGTCTTTTCTTACGAGGAGACGGCCAAGCTGGCAGTGGGCCGCCTCTCTGAGTACAGCCACCACTTTGTAAGTGCCTTTGCGCGTGGGGATAGCGCCTACTTCCTGTTCCTGCGGCGGGACCTACAGGCTCAGTCCCGAGCCTTTCGGGCCTACGTGTCTCGAGTGTGCCTCCGGGACCAGCACTATTACTCTTACGTGGAGCTGCCCCTGGCCTGCCAGGGTGGCCGCTACGGGCTGATGCAGGCTGCAGCCGTGGCCACGTCCAGGGAGGCGGCCCAGGGGGAGGTGCTCTTTGTAGCCTTCTCCTCTGCCAGTCCCCCCACGGTGGGCCGGCCACCATCGGCAGCCGCCGGGGTGTCAGGGTCCTCTGCTCTCTGCGCCTTCCGCCTGGACGAGTTGGACCTCCTTGCCAACCTCACACGCGACGCCTGCTACACTCGGGAGGGCCACAGTGCGGACGGGGCCGAGGTGGCCTACATCGAGTACGACGTCAACTCCGATTGTGCCCAGCTGCCTGTGGTGAGTCCCGGCACCCAGCCGTCCCCGAGGCCACCAGCCAGGCTCTCTTTGCCCAGCAGCTGTGTGGGAGTCTGAGGGGAAGCTGGTGGCAGTGTGGGGGCCCAGCAGGTCGGCGATGTTATGGGTGTGACTTCCTTGGTGTCTGGGCGGTGGCGGGGCGTCTGTGGTAAGCGTTTGGGGGGACAGAGCTGGTGGTGGGGCTGGGCCTGGGCTCTGAAGGGGCGGCATTTGCGTAGGTGGATTAAGAGGGTGTTTGGGGGTTGGGACAGCCACCCAGAATGGGGATGGGGGACTGGGACTTGTTGTGTGAGGTTTTCAAGCAAGAGGGCAGGTGAGGTTGAGACTTGTTTGTCTCTAGCCTCAGGATGGCTTAGAGAAGGGAAGGGAGAAGCTGCAGGCAGGGGCCTGGGCCACTGAGCCATGTCAGAGTCCAGGGGCCACTGTGGACTTGGGGCTGAGTGTGCAAGGTGGGAGGGGCTTGGGAGGAGAGGGCTGGGAGAAGGCTGAGCTTATGCCTACACTGGAGGAAGCAGCTCCCAGGCCAGGGATGTGCAGAGGTGGGGCCCCCACAGGTGGGGATCAAAGAGAAGGAAGGAGCTGTCCTGAGGCAGCTGCAGATAAGCCACCCAGGCAGGGCTAAGGATGCAGCTGTGGGGACATCGCTGGGGAGGCTGGCGGCAGGGACGGGATTGTCCCAGGAGGCCCGGCAGAGGAGGCGATTGTTTCGGCAGAACTGGCAGAGAGCCTGGGCAAGGCGGTAGGTTAGCCGGGAGGATGGGGTGAGGAGGCCATCCAGGGAGGGCCTTATAGGTGCTTCCTGTTTCCTGCAGGACACCCTGGATGCCTATCCCTGTGGCTCAGACCACACGCCCAGCCCCATGGCCAGCCGTGTCCCCCTGGAAGCCACGCCAGTTCTAGAGTGGCCAGGGGTTCAGCTGACAGCTGTGGCAGTCACCATGGAGGATGGGCACACTGTTGCTTTCCTGGGTGACAGTCAAGGGCAGCTGCACAGGGTGAGTCCACGGGAAGTACTGGGCCCTGCCCCAAGGTCTGGAGGGGACGAGTATGTGGGGACCCAGCCTGGGCGAAGCTACTCCTGTGACCCCAGGGGCTCACGACAGGCTCATGACAGGCCCCCGACCCCAGGCTGGGAGAGGTGACCAGTGCTCCTCTTCCTGGGGCTGGGTGGTGTTTAACTGGGATCCCCACCCCTTCTGATCCCCACTTCTGCCCCCAGAGCTGGGTGTAGTGACCTGTTCTGACTGGGAGGAAATCCGCCCATAAGTCCCTTCATTGTGGGGACAGGGAGAACCTTGGGCCTATGGCCATGGACTTCCAGACCTAGTGGTTTCTGACCTCAGGTGTACTTGGGCCCGGGAAGTGATGGCCACCCATACTCCAGCCAGAGTGTCCAGCGGGGGTCCGCAGTGAGCAGAGACCTCGTCTTTGATGGGGCCTTTGAGCACCTGTATGTCATGACCCAGAGCACAGTGAGTGCCAGGCAAAAGCTGGGGCCAGGCTGCTGGGAGGGGCCTGGGGCTGGGCGAGGGCCCCGTACCTGGGTGAGCCACTAGAGTTTGGATTGCTGGCCTCACATCCCCTTTGCCGTCACAGCTTCTCAAGGTTCCTGTGGCCGCCTGTGCTCAGCACCTGGACTGCGCATCTTGTCTGGCCCACAGGGACCCGTACTGTGGATGGTGTGTGCTCCTTGGCAGGTCAGTGCCCCACTGGCCCCCGACCCCTTCCCCGGCCCTGACCCCAGCCTCGTGCCCTCAGTGCTCCTGTGCAGTCGCCCTGTCCGGGATTCCTGGTGCTTGGCCCTTCACCCTCAACCC
This sequence comes from Sturnira hondurensis, assembly GCF_014824575.4. Lineage (NCBI taxonomy): Eukaryota > Metazoa > Chordata > Mammalia > Chiroptera > Phyllostomidae > Sturnira > Sturnira hondurensis. Next base: position 20,609,517 of record NW_028079127.1, read on the forward strand.
CTGACCTCTGGATGTCCCAGCCCCCCACTGCATCCCCCACCCTGGGTATCACTGCCTTATCAGGGCACCCCCATCCTGGCATCGTGTCCCAGTGGGGGACCCTGCCCAGGACCATAGCTGGTCCTGCCCCATGAACTCCCAGGGGCCCTGTGAGGGTCACAGGTGGACGCTGGTCATTCTTGCCCAGGTGCAGTCGCCGTTCTGAGTGCTCGAGGGGCCAGGGCCCGGAGAGATGGCTGTGGAGCTTCCAGCCCGAGCTGGGCTGCCTGCAAGTGGCAGCCATGAATCCTGCCAACATCAGCCGAGAGGAGAGGAGGGAGGTGCGGGACCAGAGTGGGCGGGGCCCTGGTGGGGAAGGCTCTGGCGGCTGGTCAGCACCTTGGATTTGGGTGTCAGGTGTACAAGACACCACATGGCCTTGCCCTTACCACACTGGGGGCCTCACTTGCTCCCTTTGTTAGTAACCAGGCCTGCGGGGTGGACAGCTGGTGTCTGTGAGGTGGGGGGGGGGGTGCTGGTGGCTGCTGGTGGCCACTGGTGCCCACCCACACTGGGTGCCCCTTATGCACGAGCCCTGATCCGCTCCCCAGGGACCCCAGCGCTGTGTCCTGGCCTCTCTCGGCAGGTTTTCCTGTCCATACCTGACTTGCCACCCCTATGGCCGGGGGAGTCATATTCCTGCCACTTTGGGGAACACCAGAGTCCTGCCCTGTTGACCAGTTCGGGTGTGACGTGCCCCTCCCCAGACCCTAGTGGGGCCCCAGCGCTGCCGAGAGGAGCTGGTGCGTGAGACGAGGGACCAGCCCCAGGGCCTGGGAGCTCGCCCTACTCCCACCTTGCTCCCAGGGGCGTGGTCTGGGTGAGGTGTGAATTCAAGCCTTTCTCTGAGTCTCCCCACTAGTCCCCAAGGCCCTAAAGTCCCCATTTTGTGTCCTGTGGACTCTGTCCCCCAACCCTGGGTACCCTTCCCCATGTGGGATGCTAACTCCACTCTGTGTGGTCTCGTGACACCGGCGTGGGGGCTGAACACCCCTCGCTGCTCCTCAGCCCTGGCACCCTTCCCCCTTTGCAGACCACGTTTCCGTGGATGTGGAGCTCAGATTTGGTGCGGTCGTGATCACCAGAGCTGCTTTCTCCTTCTATGACTGTGTGGCCGTCACCGACCTCCACCCGTCTGCACAGTGAGTGCCTCACCCTGACCCCCAGGCCCGGGGCTGCCCTATGGTGACCCCTGCCCCATGGCTGTGCTCTGTGCAGGTGCCAGGCCTGCGTGAGCAGCCGCTGGGGGTGTAACTGGTGCGTCTGGCAGCACCTGTGCACACACAAGGCCTCGTGCGACGCTGGGCCCGTGGTGGTCAGCCAACAGGTGAGCGTGACTCCAGTCTGGGCCGCATGGAAGGGGGGTGTGGGGTCCCCCAGTAAGAGGCTTTCTGATGGCCCAGGGTCTGTGTGCCTGCCCATCTACCTGCCCACCCATGGCTCTGTCGAGGGCACCTGAGCTGCCGTGTGTGGCAACTGGTGCGGAAGGCGTCCACTGTCCAGTAGAGGACGTTTGTAGCTAAAAGGCAGGGAGGTCTGGACTCGGGCCCCACCTCAGCACAGATGCCCTGGAGCCTGCCCTCCGCTTTTCTCCTTTGGAGAATTAATGGGCTGTTTTTGTTTCTCTTTTCCTTGGTCTCCTTTTCTCTTAACACATCCTTTGCCTGCCTGCCGCCTGCTCCTGCGTCTGCCTGCTGAGTGGCCCCTCCTGTCTTTCTCTGCCTCCCCCTCAGAGCCTGCTTTTGTCCTCAGCCCCTCCTGCAATAGAGGCACCCACCCCCTCCCCACCTGCTGCCCCCGAGGCCACAGTCACCCCCACTCCTGACACCCTTCCTGGGGAGCCCGAGGCCCCCTCCTCAGCCACAGCTTCAGCTGTCCTGCCTGAGGCCAGTCCTTCCCGGCCGGGGGCAGGTCCCAGCCCCACACTTGCCTCCCCCGCCTCAGCCCCGACAGAGTCACCCCTCCACAAAGAGTTCCTCCCGCCCAGCTCCCCGGACAGGCCTGGAACCACTACCCCTGCTGTCACTGACCTCAAACCCATGGCCACACCTGAGGACCTCTTGGCCTTCCACCCGTCACCCTCAGATGCAGTGGCACTGTCCTCTGCCCCCGCAGACCCTGGCCCCGAGACCTCCCCCACTGCGGTACCCCAGGACCAGCCCCCCAGCACTGCTCCCGCCACTACTTTCCCAGGGGCCGCTGGCTCCACGAAGCCCGCTCTGGACTGGCCCACGAAAGAAGGCGGCGAGCTGCCCGAGGCGGACGAGTGGATAGGGGGTGACACGCCCGCCTTCTCCACTTCCACCCTCCTCTCAGGTGATGGAGACTCGGCCGAGCACGAGGGCCCCCCGGCCCCCCTTATTCTCCTGTCCGGCCTTGACTACCAGTACGACACCCCTGGGCTCTGGGAGCTGGTGAGGCCCAGCCCGGGAAGGAGGCTTAGGGAGGGGGGTGTGGGCAGGTTCAGCCCCTTGCTCGCCTGGCGGTTCTTCGTGGGCAGGGACGGAGGAGCGGGGTGGGGGCCGCATGGCCTGGCCCGAGGTCTCTGTGTGGGAAGGGACGGAGGTGGCAGGGTGAGGTCCATAGCCTGCCTTGCTTTTGCTGCCTGCAGGAAGAGGCAACCCGGGGGGCCAGCTCCTGTCCTTGTGTGGAAAGTGTTCAGGGCTCCATGCTGATACCGGTGCACGTGGAGCGAAACATACGGCTGCTGGGCAGGAACCTGCGCCTCTTCCAGGTGAGTGGGTCCAGCTTGTCGGTGTCACTGTGGCCTCTGTCACTTGGCTATTGCCAGACTATGTACAAGCCCTGGGAAGCGGGAAGAGGGCCTCGCCCCGGGCCTCGGACCCCACCCAGGGGCTGAGCTGGGGTTGCTGCAGAGCTCCCCAGGCCCAGCTCTTGAAGCTGCCCCAACAGCCGTGGCCTCTGCCCCCAGGACAGCCCTGGAGACCATGAGTGTGTGATGGAGCTGGAGGGCCGTGAGGTGGTGGTGGCAGCCCAGGTCGAGTGTGAGCCTCCTCCAGACACGCAGTGCCGTGTTACGTGCCAGCAGCTACAGGTGCGGGCCTCGGGTGCCCTGGCCACAGGCTGGCTCCCAGTCTGGCTGACTGTACCACACCCGTCCCACCCTAGCTAGCTCTGACCCTGTGACCCTGAAGAAGTCTTGGTGCCCCATCTTTGACCTCTCTGATCTTGTGTCCCATGGGGTCCCTGTATTCCAGCTCTGCCTGCTCACCCAGTGGCCCCTCTGGGTCCCTACACTCCAGTTCTGCCTATGGCCCTGTATCCCTGGGGGCCCTTGGTAGCTCTGACCTCTGACCCTGTGGTCCCACGGGTTCCTGTACCCCAAGTCTGACCGAGGTCTTTGTGTTCCCACCGTGAGTCATTTTGGTCCTTTCCCTGACCACCCCCTCCCCAGGCCTGTTGCCTTCCCCAGCCCCAGACTCTGACCCCACTCCTGTCCCTGCAGCTCAGCTACGACACGCCACAGCCAGAGCTCCACGTGGGGCTGTTCCTGCGCCGGGCCGGCCGCCTGCGTGTGGACAGCGCTGATGGGCTGCATGGTGAGCCGCGGGGGCTGCCGGGCTGGCTGCTGGCCGCGGGGCTCCTCCGGGCCTGCCTCTCATATCTGTCTCTGTCACCCCCAGTGGTACTCTATGACTGTTCCATGGGACACGGGGACTGCAGCCTCTGCCAAACCGCCATGCCCCAGTATGGCTGCGTGTGGTGCAAGGGAGAGCGTTCGCACTGCGTGGCCCGGGAAGCCTGTGGTGGCGCTGAGGCTGTGGCCACCCAGTGCCCTGCCCCCCTCATCCACTCGGTGTGTTGGAATGCTGGCGTGTCCCTTGCTGCCACCTTGGGAGGGAGGGTGGGCTGCTCTGGATCTGGGGGCCCAGCAGGGGGCTCCCCATACTACTGGGGGCTGCCAAGTGGGTGCAGGTGAGCAGTCCTTGTCCTGGAACAGGTGGAGCCGCTGACCGGGCCGGTGGACGGAGGCACCCGTGTCACCATCAGGGGCTCCAACCTGGGCCAGCATGTGCAGGACGTGCAGGACACGGTCCGGGTGGCTGGAGCGCCCTGCACGGTGGATGCTCGGGAGTATGAGGTCTCCAGCAGGTGAGCTGCTGGGCCACCAGGGGCGGGGTGCCCCTGCGGACTCTGCCATTGGCCTCCTGCTCAGGGCCGCCCACCCACGCCTCATCCGCCCTCCCTGTCCTTCCTTCCTTGGTGCCAGTCATGAGGCTCCAGTGCCATAGTTGCCGTCGGGCATAGACCTGCAGCTCCCTGGCCTGGGCTGTGGTGGGAGAGGGGGTTGCTCCTGGGCCTGGGGCTCAGCCCCTTCCCAAAGCTGGCAGGTGGCTCTTCTTCCTGGCTCCACCTAGGTGTTCCCACCCGGGTTTTGGAGTGACCACGGATGTAGTTGTGGTAGCAGAGTCTCTGGCTCCCAGACAGCTGTGCTCGGGGGCTGGCCTTCTCACCAATGGACCCTTCCTCCCCTAGCACTGTTCTGGGGCCCCCCCAGAGGGCAGGCCTGTGGCACACCGACTGAATGCCGGGGTCCTTCCCAGGCTCGAAGCTTACAGGGGTTCTGACTCTTGGTAACCTGGCTGGTGGTTGCAAGGTCCCTGAAGTGCATGCGTGGGACCTCCCCAAAGACACGGCCACAGTCGCCATGTCCCAAACCCAGCCGCCCCAAACCACCACAGAGCAGATACGCAGCCTCGGCCATGGAGACCTGGGTCTGTGGGCCCGTGCTGGGGCCAGGAGACCCATGGTTTGAACAGGACTTGGCCAGAGCGTGTAGTTTTCCTCCTGCGTGTGTTATGACTGAGAACTTCAGGTGACTTCCTAGACTGTTAATGATTCTAGAACCACGAGACTAAAGTGATTAAAATGTGCTCTGGCCGAAGCCCCTTCTGGGAAGTTGCACACGCCACTGGCTCTGCTTTCTGGGTGACCATGACGCTGTCACGGGGCTAAGCCACTGTAGGCTCCACGTTGTGGACATTGATTTGCCCCTTGCTTCTGTTTTCTGGCTGAGAGCCAGCACTTTCTTAGCTAGCTCACACTCCGTCCATGCCTCTCCCCAGACCCGACTAGAGGCTTTTGGGGACTTTTCCCCCCAAGGAAGTCAGGTTTCCACCACTTTGCAAGGGGTGCTACGTGCATATGAGGGTGGCCAGCTGGGCCCCCTTGTTAGCTCAGCAGCTGGCCTCCCGGGGGCTCCTTTGGAAATTTGTGCCACTCCCAGGACGCCTTCCTCGTCAGGGGGCTCCATTCGACTTGGATAAGGGAAACCACGAGTTCTGATTCTCAGATGCGGGGACCTCCTGTGTGCCATACGGGGTCCCCCTCCAGATCGAGAGGATGTGCCGGTCTTGCGGCGGGGCTGGGGGAGGCAGCCTGGTCTGTTGGGGGCCTGTGGCACAGCCTGGCCCCCCGCCTGTTCTATGCCCGCAGCCTCGTGTGCATCACTGAGGCCAGTGGGAAGGAGGTGGCCGGTGCCGTGACCGTGGAGGTGCCAGGAAGAGGACGTGGCATCTCAGAGCTCGACTTTGCCTACCAGGTGCCTAACTGCTGGGCACCCGCAGCTGCCGATGGGCCACCCCCTTGGGTGGCTCCTCCCAGCCCACCTGGTTCCGCCTTCCTGGGCTCCTGCCCCACCCAGGGCTTTTGTGTCTGCCTCAAGCTCCCCCTGCCTCTCTGTTTCTGGTCTGATGCCTGTCTCTCTACCCGTCCCCCTTCCCGCAGGACCCAAAGGTGCATTCCATCTTCCCCGTGCGAGGCCCCAGAGCTGGGGGCACCCGTCTCACCCTGCACGGCTCCAAGCTCCTGACTGGGCGGCTGGAGGACATCCGAGTGGTAGTCGGAGACCAGCCTTGTCACCTGTGAGGGCTGCTTCCTCATTCTGCAGAAATCTACACACTCGGGGTGGGGGGAGGATGCTGAGGAGGAGAGAGAGGGGGAGAGGGTCAAGTCTGCTCCACCAGAAAGTGGCCAGGCCCTCCCTGCATGGGGGCTGTCATGGGAGTATGGCCTGGTGGGTCCACCATGGCGATGGCAGTCTGCACTGCAGGGCAGTGAGCTGAGGCCTGAGCGGGTCCCCGCCCTGGAACCATCCTTCCCTTCATCCCATGCCCCCTCTAGGCAACCTGGCCTGCCTTCTACTCCTGCCTCCCTTCCTAGACTCCCGGGGCAGCAGGCGGAGCAGCTGCAGTGTGAGACCAGCCCACACCCCATGCCTGCTGCCCTCCCCGTAGCTGTGTGGTTTGGGGCCACCGAGCGGAAGCTTCAGCACAGCCAGTTTGAGTACACATCAGACCCCAACGTCACCTCTGTCGGCCCCACCAAGAGCTTCCTCAGGTGCTGGGCCAAGGGCATGGCTGTGTGGTGTGGGGTAGGGTGGTCTTTGCAGGCCCAGTACTGGGGCAAGGGGTTTGTAGGGCTTTATGTGGTGGCTGTGACCCCCACGCAGCTTCGGGCTGGGACTGGGCCATGCGCTCAAGCCTGGCTCCCTGTGAGCGGCCCCCGGGGCTGTGTTGCAGCGGGGGACGTGAGATTCGGGTCCGTGGCCAGAATTTAGACGTGGTGCAGACACCAAGGATCCGAGTGACCGTGGCACCGAGAGCACGGCGGCCAGGCCAGGGGCCTGGGCAGAGGCGCCCCATGATCCCGGAGACCGCGTGCGCCCCCGGAGCCTCCTGCAGCGGTCATCACGTAGGACTCCCTTGGGCACCCCCTGCCTGTGCTGGGCTCGCCAGGGCCCCCCCACACCATGGGTGGCAGGCACCGTGTCTGTGGGCCCCCTTCCTGCAGGCCCCTCCCTGACCCGCCCCCCACCCCTCCCCCCACCCAGTTTGAGGAGCTCTGCCGCGTGAACTCCTCCCAGCTCATCACGTGCCGCACGCCTGCCCTCCTGGGCCTGCCCGAGGAAGCCCGGGTCCGAGTGGAGTTTATCCTCGACAGCCTTGTCTTTGACTTTGCCACGCTGAACCCTGCACCCTTCTCCTATGAGGCTGACCCCATTCTGCAGCCCCTCAACCCCGAGGACCCCGCCATGCCATTCCGGCACAAGCCTGGGAGTGTGCTTTCCGTGGAGGTACTGCTGCTTCTTGGGCAGGGCGGTGCCCGGGAGCCTGCACTTGGTTGGATGGTGTTGCTGTGTGTGTGGTGCGGGGAGGGGCGTGACCGCAGAGCCAGGGCCAGTGGATGCACCTGGTGCCTCACCCCTCCTGTGGCGAGGGCTGGGGGTGCTGCTGGTGGGATGCCTGGCCTGATGCTCCTGGCAGGGCCTGGCTCCGGTGGCCTGGGTCCTGACGTACTCCACAGCAGGCGGCCAAATGGCAGTGTGTCAATGGCTTGGCACATGCAGAAGGTCGGGGGTGTGGCACCCAGCAGGTGCCTGGGCTGATGCCTATTGGAGAGCCCGACTCTCGAGCACACTTGGCATGTGTTCTGACACTCCGTAGGCAGGCGACTGAAAGGCCACAGGTAGGCTGCCAGTTGCCACCCACCCGTGGGGCCAGCAGACATGTTAGGGGCTCCAGCTTGGCTAGGCAACTGGGCAGAATGTGGGACAACTTTATAGCCTTCAGAAGCTCTGGGGAAGTTAGTACCTGAGAAAGCAAGACAGGGAAGGGTGGAGAAAGGTCGGGGCAGGGGTTGGCAGCCTGGAAAACATCTCGGGCCTCATCCCACCCACAGGGAGGGGACCAGGTGCTGAGGCCCCCATCAGCCCTGCTGTTGGGAATGAGTCTCAGGACCAGCCCTCCCGCATTTGGGGGGCAAAGATCTGAGAGACCACTAGCTCCTCCCCTCAGGGAAGAATTCTGAGTGATCAATCTGTGACCTCGTGTTCCAGGGGGAGAATCTGGACCTTGCAATGTCCAAGGAGGAGGTCGTGGCCATGATAGGGACTGGCCCCTGCGTGGTGAAGACACTGACCCGGCACCACCTGTACTGCGAGCCCCCCACGGAGCAGCCCCTGGCCCTCCGGGATGCACCTGAGGCGCTGCCCGAGTTCACGGTCAGTGGGCAGGTCCTGGGTTAGGCCAGGCGTTGGACATGTACAAAAGCCTTGCTCAGAGTGGCTTCCCCATGCAGGTGCAGATGGGGAACCTGCGCTTCTCCCTGGGTCACGTGCAATATGATGGCGAGAGCCCTGTGGCTTTCCCCCTGGCAGCCCAGGCCGGCTTGGGGGTGGGCGTCTCTCTTCTGGCTGTGGGAGTGGTCATCATCGTCTTCATATACAGGTGGGTGCCTCCGGATGAGGCCAGGTTGGGAGGGACAGGCTAGGCTAGGGGTCAGCACACTTCTTGTAAAGGTCCAGAGAGCAAATACTGTAGGCTTTTGCACGCCAGGCGGTCCCTCTTGCAACTGCTCAGCTCTTCCATTGGAGCGTAAAGGCGGCCATAAACAGTAGGCGGCCATTAACAATACGCAGACACATCAGCATGGCTGTGTGCCAGTAAATTTCTACTTACAAAAACAGGTTCCCGGTGTCCTTGGCCTGGTTATAGTTTGCTGATCCCTGGGCTCAGCTGTGCTGGGCTACGTAGGACATGGGTGGGTGTGCCTTGCCAGGGATGGGACAGGCTTGAATTATTCTGAGCTAGACCTTAGCCTGGCTGGGCACGGCCGGGTTAGACTGCTGTCCTAGGCAGGCCTGGGCCGGGGCTGCCAGCAGAAGCTCTGGCCGCGCCAGTCTTTCCCACCCTGACCTTGGTGCTGAGCAGGAGGAAGAGCAAGCAGGCCCTGAGGGACTACAAGAAGGTCCAGATCCAGCTGGAGAACCTGGAGAGCAGCGTGCGGGACCGCTGCAAGAAGGAGTTCACTGGTGAGGCTGCAGCGGAGGACCCCGGGCTCCCATCGAATGCGCTGGGCACCCATACCTGCCCTCTTCCACTCAACAGATCTCATGACCGAGATGACAGATCTCACCAGTGACCTTCTGGGCAGTGGCATCCCCTTCCTTGACTATAAGGTGTATGCCGAGAGGGTCTTCTTCCCTGGGCACCAGGAGTCGCCCTTGCACCGGGACTTGGGTGTGCCGGAGAGCAGGCGACCGACTGTGGAACAAGGCCTGGGGCAGCTCTCCAACCTGCTCAACAGCAAGCTCTTCCTCACCAAGGTGCCAACCCTGCCCTCTCCCCGCCTACACCTGGACTGTCCTGGCCTCCCCCCACCTGGCCCCACCCCTTCTCCATCCCTGGGTTTCTGAATCAGCCCCTCCCTCCCTCCCACCCATCCCCTCTCCATGATACCAGTTCATCCACACCCTGGAGAGCCAGCGCACCTTCTCCGCTCGGGACCGCGCCTACGTGGCGTCTCTGCTCACCGTGGCACTGCACGGGAAGCTCGAGTACTTCACAGACATCCTGCGCACCCTGCTCAGTGACCTGGTGGCCCAGTATGTGGCCAAGAACCCCAAGCTGATGCTGCGCAGGTCTGTGCAGGTGTTGGAAGCAGTGGGGGCCCAGTAGCTTTGTGCCGCGGTCCGGCCGCAGCAGGGTCCAGGGGTCCCTCGAGGTGAGGATAGGCGTCCGTGCTGGGTAACAGGCAACTACACAGCTCTAAGGCGGGTGAAGCACTGTTCCGTTTATTACAAGTATAAGCAGGTTTTTATATTTTCATTAACATTTACAGGTGCATAGTATAATCAGTTGAACAGAAAAAATCAATATAAAGGTAATTAGGAAAAATACGAGAATTCCCATAGTTTCAACTATGTTAAACAAAAGTTATTTTGACCATAGATCTATATCCCTATTCAAGGTAAAGGAGGGACTGTTATTCTAACAACTTTAGACATTCAAGGGCTATTTCATTAGAGGGGATTTGCCTCGGGACTTACTTAAGGGGGCTGCCTTGGGTGTTCCAGGCCCCCTACTAGCTGATATCATCTTATTGTACAATTGCTTAATCAGGTCAGGGAAGGAGGTGTTATTCTGGGGAAAGGCCAAGGTGATATTGTTCTCAGCCTGACCTAGTTGCTGTTCAGCTCTGAGAATGGTCAGCATTTCTAGGAGATTCCAAATTATCAGAAAAGTAGAGGTTAGAACACTAAGAGACAGCAAGATTAAGATCAACACCACATATCCATTCGTGCCACGTCCGCCAAGCCGGAACACACTTCTTTGAAGTCGTCCTCCCCACGCTCGGACTTTGTCAGACAGCATGGTTGGCGCTGGGACTGGACATGGCAGCTTTGGGCACCTGGGGCCAAGAGCTGAGTCAGGACCTCTGGGGCCTGGGCGTCTGAGGAACAGAGCGCACTGCGGCCCCACCTGCTGACCCTGCCTCCCTGCTGCCCCTTCCTGTCATCCCAGGACAGAGACTGTGGTGGAGAAGCTGCTCTCCAACTGGATGTCCATCTGCCTCTACACTTTCATCAGGGTGAGGGGGGCGGAGGTGGATGGGGCTCCCCCTGCCGGAGGGGCAGTCTCCAAACCAGGCAGCCCCCGACCCCCATGCAGCGTGCACACGCCTGCCACCATGTCCTTGGTCACCTTAGCCCTCTGTAGCCTGTAGCCTGTCCCCTGCACCAGAGTGGCTCATGTCCCATACACCTCTGCCCCACGCCTGTCACTCCCTCAGGGACGCTAATTGCCTGTCACTCCCCCAGGACGCGGTAGGGGAGCCTCTGTACATGCTCTTCCGTGGAATTAAGCATCAAGTTGATAAGGGGCCAGTCGACAGCGTGACTGGTAAAGCCAAATACACCCTGAATGACAACCGCCTTCTCAGAGAGGACGTGGAGTACCGTCCCCTGGTGAGGGAGTGTGTGCGTGCCCTGGAGTGTCAGCCTTGGGGGTGGGGGTGAGCACGAGTGGTCATGTGTGGCTGCCTGTGTCTGGGGGAGAGCCTTAGAGCAGGACAGAAGCTTAAGGGTCAGACCTCGAGGATAGGGCCTCAGAGGGTCCCGGGCTTGGGGTGCGGTCAAAGGGCCACAGCCAGGGGAGGGGAGCAGCCGCCTGCCCGAGGCCAGCCTGCGTCCTTGCTGTACCAGGCCTGACTATTTGCCCGGCCGCGGTCTCGTTGTCCTGCCAGGAATGTCAAGTGCCCAGCAGGCTGGCGGCCTCGCTGGCAGACCTGCCCGCCGTGTCCCTCTGGGTTTGCTCTCCCTTCAGTGGCCCCCTCGGAGCTCCTTCGGGAAAATCCCATCCAGGCTTTGCCACACCTGGCCGTCTGTTGGGCTGGGGGTACCTCCCTTGGTGTCACAACCTGTCCAGCCGAGCCAGGAGCCGGGGGGCCCGACTTGTGCTTACTCACTTTTTCTGCCTTTCACCCAACACAGTCACGAGGACACTGTGCCAGGTGCTGGGGCCACAGAGTAGGGAGCCACTGGTGGCTTTTTCACCGGTGGTCCCTGACCTTGGCCTTGCGTTTTGGTCATCCCACATGGGACCTGGGGCCTGACTGCTCCGTGTATCCTGTGCAGACCTTGAATGCGCTATCAGCTGTGGGGCTGGCAGCGGGAGAGGCCCAGGGTGTGCCCGTGAAGGTCCTGGACTGCGACACCATCTCCCAGGCCAAGGAGAAGATGCTGGATCAGCTTTATAAAGGGATGCCTCTCGCCCAGCGGCCAGACCCCCGCACCTTAGATGTCGGTGAGAGCAGAAGGGAAGGGTGGCCGGGGCGCCCGAGCCAGAGTCAGGCTAGGCCAGACTGTGCAGGGTGGGGGCACAGCTGGCGGTGTAGGGAGGACCCACAGCCAACGGTGGGCACCTGTTCCTGGTCATTGGAGAGGTTGGGCAGGGCTGCCCCTGAAGGAAGGGGACATGTCCCCATGGAGGACAAAACAGGTTCCGCCTCGGAAAAGGTGTCCTGGGAGCCCAAGACCAAGTCCCCTTTGCCCTTGCCCTTGCCCTTGCAGAGTGGCGGTCTGGGGTGGCTGGACACCTCATTCTTTCTGATGAGGATGTGACTTCTGAGGTCCAGGGTCTGTGGCGGCGGCTGAACACCCTGCAGCATTACAAGGTAGGGGAGCTGGGAGCTGGTGGGGGTGTGTGTGGCAGGGGTGTGGCTGGCAGAGGGGTCACCAGCTGTTGTCAGCAGGTCCCAGATGGAGCCACTGTGGCCCTGGTCCCCTGCCTCACCAAGCACCTTCTTCGGGAAAACCAGGATTATGTCCCCGGAGAGAGTGAGTATCCCCGCACCCCCGTCGCGGCCCTCTGCCCTTGCTTTTGCCCACTAATGGGGCAGGAACTCCAGACCTCGGGGTGGGCTTGTGTCTACTTCCCTCCCACCCAGAGAATCCCTCCCTGGGTGCCCCACTCCTAGGAGTTGGCAGGAGCCTGGGGCTCAGAGGAGGGGACACCTGATGAGGTGTGACAAGCAGTGTGGTCTTGGCACAGGGACCCCAATGCTGGAGGATGTGGACGAGGGGGGCATCCGTCCCTGGCACCTGGTGAAGCCGAGCGAGGAGCCCGAGCCGCCCCGGCCGAGGAGGGGCAGCCTTCGGGGTGGGGAGCGTGAGCGAGCCAAGGCCATCCCGGAGATCTACCTGACCCGCCTGCTGTCCATGAAGGTAGGGGCAGGATTTGGGGGTGGCGTGGGGCTCCCACGGGCCTACCACCCCGAGTCTGAGGCTGGGCTGGGCCTGGAGCCCCCTCGATGACCACACCTCCATGCCCCCCCCCGTCCCCTGCAGGGCACCCTACAGAAGTTTGTGGACGACCTGTTCCAGGTGATCCTCAGCACCAGCCGCCCCGTGCCGCTTGCCATCAAGTACTTCTTTGACCTGCTGGACGAGCAGGCCCAGCAGCATGGCATCTCTGACCAGGACACTGTGCACATCTGGAAGACCAACAGGTGTGGGTGGGGCCCGCCGGGCCAGGCGTGTAGGGCTCTCTCCGGCCCCTGCCGCGTGCTCACTGGCCATGCCTGCCTACCCGCAGCCTGCCGCTGAGGTTCTGGGTCAATATAATCAAAAACCCGCAGTTCGTGTTTGACGTGCAGACGTCCGATAACATGGACGCAGTGCTCCTGGTCATCGCACAGACCTTCATGGATGCCTGCACCCTGGCTGACCACAAGCTGGGCCGGGTGAGTGGGTGGGGGACACAGAGGTCGTGCGTGGGGCGGGCAGCATGGGCCAGGGACATGCACACAGGCCACAGGGCCCAGGCTGTCCTGAGAATGTTGAGGAGGAGGACGAGGGGAGTCTGTGCGGCCAGGCCCCAGGCCAGGCTCTGTTCCTCGGCTCCCTGGGAGGCGGCGGTGCCACCATCTTCCAGGTCGGGCATGGCAGGGGCTGCCACGTGCTGATGCACAGGGTTAAGGCATAGGAGCAAGTGCAGCCTTCGGGGGTGGCAGGAGGCCAGGGCCATGAGCAAGGGCTTACCCTGAGGGGGCGACGGGGCCTCTGAAGGCCCAGGAGTGGGGTGGGGCTGGGTGGGTGTCAGACCTGAGAGTGAGGCGCAGCCTTCTTGCAATTTGAGAGACTTGCTTCAACCCCCTCAGCCACTCAGGAGTGAGTTGGCCTGGGCAGTGGACCTCACTTCCTGGGTCAGTTTTCCGATTTTTGAAGTGATCGCTCGGGGATTGGACAGAATGTGGAAAGCAGCAGGGTGCACTCGGCGCTGCCCCCTCCTGCCCCACTGCTGGTTCCCTGCCGCGTCTGGTGGAGACACCTGAGCCGATGCGTGGCCTGGGCGTCATCTGGGGGGAAGCTCGAGGGGACAGAAGCAGCGCCCTGCCTCGGTGGGAGGGGGGTGGTCCTTGCAGAAGGAAGTGGGCTAGGGTGACCAGCCATCCCGGGTGCGGGGTCTGAGGGGCATTCCTGGAACTGGGGACTTCCCACGCTGGAGCAGTGCTGTGCAGGCTGGGACAGTTCGTCACACTCACGGTGCCTCGTCTTCCTCCCCTCCCCCCACTGGCCTCTGGTGCCCAGGACTCCCCCATCAACAAACTCCTGTACGCTCGGGACATCCCCCGATACAAACGGATGGTGGAAAGGTACAGGGCAGGGGAAAGGCCTGAGGGGCCGGGTGGGCGGTGTTACAGTGGAGACCCCAGCGGGGCGGGGGTGGGCTTGTTTCCCAGCAGCTGCCATCCCTACATCTCTGGCAGGTACTACGCAGACATCAGACAGACCGTCCCGGCCAGCGACCAAGAGATGAACTCCATCCTGGCCGAGCTGTCCCGGGTACGGCCCGCCCTCTGCTTCTCGCATTAAGCACAAGCTCCCGCCACAGGGGTCCTGCCCTTCCCGCTGCTCCTTTGCGGGGACGTCCCTGGGTCCTCTGCAGAAGGTTTCGATTGCCACTTTGTAAGAGCGGGGCTTCCAGGATCTCATCAGAAAGCAACAGGGGTCTTGTCCTGCCAGCTGCCAGCTGCCGCCTGCCCTGACTCAGCCAGGTGCCTGGATACCTGCAGCCCTTGTGGGGTCCGTGGATGACACCCCGAGGCAGCGAGGTTGCTGGGGTTCGGCCCGGTCAGCCTGTCGATGTCTTCTAGCACTCTGATCCCCAGGGTACCGTGGGCGCACCCCACCTGTTCCCGATGCAACCCCAAACTCCGCCCGTGGTTTATAAACGGTGTTTCTGAGGCCACAGTAATAGCAGCTGTGATTTGGGGGTGTTTCTGTGCATCTTTGGGGTGCTTTGTTTATCCTCTCATTTTATCCCCATAAGTGCCTGCACAGACTGGGTGACTTGATAGCACCTCCATTGCCTGAGGTGCACCTGTGGAGCCCCTGAGGGGGACCTCAGGCAGGGCTGGAGGCAGGGCAGAGTAGCGTCTTTCCTGCTCGGCTCTGCAATCACCTGGGAGGACCCAGGTCTCAGCTGGAGCCCTAAGGGGGAGCAAGGCAGGGCCCCGGTGGAGCCCCAGACCCTGTGGAATTGGCAGATGTGGGGTCTCGCCACCCAGGAGGCCCTTTGGCCCACCCTGTGTCCCGCTGAGCACGCCTGAACTGGGACCCCAGTCTGTAAAGGGCTCTGCCACCCACTGCAGGGCCTGTCCCATCCTCCGCCCCCCAGGGTTTCGGGCTTCCCCTGGTGGTTGGCGGCACCCTCACCCTTGGCTCCTCTCTCTGTCCTCCCTAGAACTGCTCTGGAGACCTAGGGGCACGAGTGGCCCTGCACGAACTCTACAAGTACATCAACAAATACTATGACCAGGTGAGTGGCACCCCGGGCCCTGACAGGGGGCTGAGGAGAGGGATGTGGAGAGGGCGTGTCTGACCCTGGGATTCTCATGGGGGGCCCTCTGATCACCCCCTGGGCACAGACTAGGGGAGCAGCTGGGTCCTGGGTTTGGGAAGCGCTCTTCAGACATGCTTCCTGGTGTTGGCTGTGCCCTTACCTGCCCCCGCCCCACGTCCGAGCTCCTTAGCAGGGCTCCCAGGCTTGGTGGTGGGAATGGTGCTGGTGGTGACAGGTGTGGCAGGCAGCGGCTGGGGATCTACCGGGGCCTGGAGATGGTATGTAGGATGTGCTAGGAGGGTCACACAGCTGCCACATTTGCCCTGACCTTGCCCTTGCTCAGATCCTTATCTGACTTCATGGGTGGCACTGTGCTGCGCATGGTCACCCTTGTGGGTGTGGGCCCGACTGGGCTGCACAAGCCACCAGAGAGGAGGAGCTAGGCACAGGGTAGAGTGAGGTCACGATGGCCTCGTCTTTCTCGGGGCTCCTGGGCTGGGCCTCAAGATCAGAGCGCCCTCCAGCCAGCCCGCGGGCTGTGTGCTGGAAGCGTCCACCCAGGTGTTTGTGTGGTTCTGGCGATGTGAAGTCCAGGCACTCTTTACGAATTGCGGTGGCCCTGGTGGCAGGGAGGCCAGGGACACTGTGGGCGAGCCCCTCAGTTCCTGCTGCTCCCTCTGTGGCTGCCCCACTTAAGAGTCGCATGGGTCGGTATCTGTCTCCCCACCCATAGCCCCACGAGGGCAGGGTCATAGCTGTCATTGTTGGGTCTCTGCCCCTTGCCCTGTACCCAGTGGGTAGGCATTCAGGAAATGCTTGTTACCTGGTGGGGGCGCTGTAGCAGGGCTTTTTTTTTTTTTAAGGATTAGCGGACGGGGGGCGGGGGGGGTGGCAGCTGGCCTCCACTGAGAGCAGTTTGCCTCAGGAGGTGGCTGTTCGCAACCCCACCCCACTAATCCTTAAAACATGACTTGGGGTGGCCTTCCCTCCCACTGACGAGGCCCTGAGGTCACACGGGAGGTAGTGGGGGTCCCCAAACTGTGCCCCAAGGAGGCTGCTGAAATCGGCTGTGAAGTGACCGAGCGGGACGGACGGGTCCCCTGACGGACTTGTCTCCACACTTCATTCAGATCATCACTGCTCTGGAGGAGGACGGCACGGCCCAGAAGATGCAGCTGGGCTACCGGCTGCAGCAGATCGCCGCGGCCGTGGAGAACAAGGTCACCGACCTGTAGGGACCCGACGAGCCCTGCTGTTGCTCAGCCCGCCGGGGCAGCCCTAGAACCTCGAGGGAGAAACCACCTTCTTAGATGCCTGTAGTGCCTGAGGAGCCCAGTTAGTGGGAGGTGGCCCCGGTCTCCTGGTGGTGGTAGCCTGGGCCCTGCTGGACTCCCCTCGAAGGCCTGGGGCCCTGAGGCTGATGGGATGGTGGCCCACCTGCTCCCTGAGCCCAGCGACCCTGTGGGCTGTGTGACATCAGTCGGAGGGGAGTTGGGTATGAAGGCCCCCCAACCCCTGGGGAGACTGGACTGTTCGCAAACACTGCCCTTAACTCCACTGGGGTTCAGAGAGGAAGGAGGGGGGCACGGGCTGTCTGCCCTCCCACCCCTCCTCACCATCAGTTCTGATCTCGAGCAAAACTGCCTCCCGCCTTTGCTGCTGCCACGGTCCCAGGTCCGAGAGATGAACACCTTTCCTAAGCCACTGCGAACTGGCCCCCAGAAGGGTTGACTGCCTTAGGGCCACCCTGCCTCCGAGGCAGCCAGTGGTGAGGGGCACCGGTTTTGGGGGGGGCCTTGGGGAGAACGGTGGCCACACTGACCCAGCTCTTCATTAAAGGATAACACACTGCGTGGGGTCTGACATGTGGGCTGGGCCCAGGCCCTCAGCAGAAGGGTGCTGGGGTCCTTGTTCCGGGGGTGGGTGCAGGGCAACTGGGCTGAGGTCCCATGAAGGAAACGACAGCCCCGTCCAGGCCGGGTCTGGGGTGGTCTGCAACCCAGGTGGAGGAGGCTGCCTTACCTGCAGTTTGGGTGTTCTGACTCCTGCATCAGTGCTCCGTTTTGGGAAGGAGCTGGGGCAGGATGGCGTCGTGATGCACATCCCAGGCACAGTGGCCAGGGCCCTTTCCCACAGTTCTGTTTCTGAACTCCCCAACCCCCTGTAGCCTGGGGTGTCTTAAGAAGCTCTCAGATACTGGGTTGTCTTCTAAATGAAGGCACCTTGAGGAGGGGCTCCTAACGCAGCTACCTGCCTGTATGAAGGCCACCCTGTGTGGTTTTCCTGGTTTGTAGATGGAGATGAGCTTTGAGGCTGTCTGGCCAGGTCTCGTGCTGGCCAGGTCTGCGGGCCCGGGGGTGGGTGCCCCCTTGACTGAGACCAGCCTTGGCCTCAGCAAAAGCCCAGGGTCCACAGGGTCTTCACAAGGCTCTCCCCCTTGGCCCTCTGCTTACTCCCACTGCTCAGACCCAAGAATGCCTGCTTTAGCTGGCCGGTGATGCATCCTGGATCCCCCTTTAAGGAAGTGTCCCTTCTTCCTTGAGGATGATGGTTTATCCACCTGCAAACGTTGACCAGAAATTTAAGACCAGGATATTATGGTGTTTGAAAGGAATTTATTTCTTGATTGTGATTTTGGGTTTTATTTATAAGCCTTTGGGTTACTTGGATGCTAAGTGCTTTTGAAACAGAAGGATCCGTGGTCTATCCCAGCGGCCAGTGAGCCCCTGGTGTAGGACCGCAGGTGAGGTGGTGAGTTGATGCGTTGGGTGGCAGCGTACTGCCACCTTCTGGCCACATCGAGGAATTTATCAGAAAATTGAAACGAGGACCAGCGGAAATGAAGCGAGGGCTCAGTGGGGAAGGAATCTCACCTTGTCTCTAACTGAATCCTGATTTTAGAGGTGAGATGTGTCTCAGGGGGTAGTTGAGGGAGTGTGACAGTGAGCGACTAGTCAGGAGAACAAACCACTGCGTGTGTTTCAAACAGGAGGTTGATTATAAAAGCATTGGAGGGGCTGGAAGGACAAAAGGGGGTAAAGTAACCCAGAGACTAGTGACCACAAAAGCCTCAAGCTGGCAAGGGCACAGTCCTGTGACCCATGGCCTCTGGCCAGCACCTGCGGGAAGCTCGTGGATGCCCCAGGATGCCCCTACCAGGGACAGCGGGTGGGCGCTGCTAGGAGGGCAGGATTCAGGGCTTTTTCTGCGAAGCTTCACCATCCCTGACCTGTCGGCACCCATGAGGCACCCATGAGGAAACGGGTGGCACTCACCGGAGGGGAGGGCGGGGCAGAGAGTTTAAGGAAAGAAGTGCTAACAGCTGCCAGGCATCAGGGAAGCCAGCCGGCCTGGGCCCAAGGGTGTTGGGAGAATAATGACCCTGGCCTCGTGCTCCTCCTGCCTCCCAGTCTCCCGTGGCTCCCCCAACACTGAATAGCAGCCTAGGTGAAAGCCAGAGGGCAGGGGTGCCTGCTGGGCGCAGACTGAGAGGTCAGCTCCTGAGTGCAGGGCAGGTGGGGCCTGACGGACATCCAGCACCAACGACCCGGGAGGAGGCACAGAGGTGCTGTCATTCAAGGCTACAGGGTCACTGCCGTAGCAGGACTTGGTTCCTGGCCTTTCAGCATCCTCCCACACCCCCGGTCCTGCTGCCTCTTGGGGGGTGCTGCACAGTCCTCCTGAAGGACCTTGGGAATCTCAGGGCCGAGGGGGCCTCCTGGTCTCTCTAGGCCGGTGGGATGCTGTGTACGCCAGCAGGGGCCCAAGCAAGACACAGCTGCCAGCTGTGGAACAGGTGTTCTGGATCTACAGCTTCATCTCAGGCAGAAGAATCAGCTGGGGCGGGGCACAGCCCTACAGTAAGTAGAGACTCGGAGGCCACTCACCCACTGAACTGTGTGCAGACACGCCAGCCCCCTGCTCCTGGCCCAGCTTGCTGACCTGGAGTTGCAGTGGTGCAGCTCACTGTTTTGAGAGTGTGTGTGTGTGTTTGATGTGTGTGCTGGGTGGGGGGAGCCTGGGGGCACTCAGGAGCTCTGACCTTGAGGAAAGATGCCCTGGTAGAAAGCCCTGAAGACTTGGCCTTGGCACTGACTACATTGGGACAATCTCTTTTCCGAGCCTTGGGTCCCTCTTCCATAAGATGTGCGTCCTTAAGCACCTTCCCTGAGGGGGCGTCCTATGAAAACTGTCAGAGACCAGGGCTACGAGGGCCTGTAGGGCCAGCCCTGACCCCTGTGGATGGTGGGCTGGGTGGCCATCCAGGGCCTCGTTGGTAAAGGACAGGAAGAGAGGGTGCACTTAAGTAGGGCACAGCTGCCCTGGCCTCTCCGTGGAGGAGCCACAGACAAAGCCAGCCCTGCCAGGTCCCCTCTGGACCTCAGTGCCCCACTGCGTGGCACACAGGCAGGCCCTCTTGTCAGCCTTTCCACCAGGACTTGGGTGTGTGTGTCCCAGGGGACTGCTTGTCGTCTGCCCACCCCTGGGCAGCCCCGGCCTGGTTACACCTGGCCTTGCTGCTGGCCAGCACCCCCGCCTCTAATTCTGGTGGTGGAGGATGAGGGGGGAAGCCGCCACTTGGCCACAGGTATGTGTGTAGTGGAAGCAGAGAAGGGGTTTTCTCCGGAGCATCCTCAGTCATTCCTATCCTCTTGAGAAACCTCAGCGCTTTGAGGTTGCAATTACTCTCTCACCTACATAAACGTTTACACCAACGCACCCTCCCCTAGAGACTCCTGTGCCTTCCTGTCATCGAGCATCTAATGCGCTCCTCCAAGACTCGTGGCCTGTCATCAGAGTGGTCTGATGCCCTCAAACGTGATCAACCTGACAACAACTTCCTGTGGCGAAGGGGTCCTTATGTCAGTGCCCTTTGACCTGATCTCTATTCAGCCATAATGACAGATACGTACAACTGGAATCCTAGAAGGGCAGGAGGGAAGAACTGGTTGGAAGTCATTCATATTGAGGAGGTAGTAGCTGGGAATTTTTAAAGAATCATGGGCAGTAGGTATCAACTCACAGATTTAAGAACAATGGGAATCGAACCTGTGGCCCTTCAGTTTGGGGGACAACCATAAGTGGTCAGGGCTTATGGCAGTTTTAGATTGCTCGTGGCTGGTGATAAGGACACCGCCTGTTTGTGTCCTTACCTGTCACTTGTATATCGTCTCCGATGAAGTAGCTACCCAAATATTTTGCCCGTGTTTAGTTGGGTTGTTTTCTTACTGTTGAGTTTTGAGAGTTCTTTACACATGTGGGGTACAGGTCTGTGGGGGGCTTGAAGGGCTGATCAGAAACCATAGGAGAGGCAGTAACACACAGGCCTTGTTGGGCAGCACCTGGAGAGGCTGCGTGGAGGGGAGGTCCCTCACCATCTGGGGGGGCGGGTATCTAGGTGGCGCTGCAGCAGCACGGTGTGCCTGCACAAGGGTGTGAGTTCTGGGTCTAAGAGCTTTGAGCTCTCAGCAGCCTGGGGCTGATAACCTGAGGTTGTCAGGTGAGGTTTTGCTGGGAGTGGGAAAGCAGGTAGACTCTAAATAGCTAAAAACCTGCTTGTTTAGATTATTTAAAATACTTATTTAATAAATATTTACAATTTTAACTTGAATGATACATTTAAATTTAAAAGGAAATTTAAATGTTAGTTTAAATATTCTTAAATTGAACAGTTACAAATAATGAGATGTGTAAAATTGTGCATCTAGCACCAGCTGCCTTTGAGATAATGGATCTCCACGCCAGCACTGGAGAAGTAAACAACCAGGCCTTCAAAGTGCAGAGGCCATCCGTGGCTGGCCGGCCCCTGGCCCTGGGCAGTTTCATAGTCTACAGTGTATGTTGTTTTATAATGCCTGCGTTTGCACTTGCTGGTGAAGCACCTTCAGGGCCGAGACTCCTTTAAGGGCGCAAACTAGGACTGCAGGGCCTATCTGCAGCCAGTCTGCCTGCGTAGACGGGGAGAGCCAGGAAAATGATCCAAGAAGAAGGTTCTGATCCATCTGGTGAGGTGCAGGGTTACTACGGAGCCTTAGGCGGACGTCCTTGACTTTCTGTAAAACCTGGTGAGTGCTCCGTGTCCACAGGCAGTATGGTGCACCCACACGTTCACAGACCCCCTCCTTTGGCAGCCGGTGCCACGTAGGGCGAAGGTGACACTCCAGCAGATGTGCAGTCACAGTGGTGAGAGGGTAGGACCCTCCCAGGGAAGGAAGAGGTGGGGGTGTCCAACCTTATGGCGTCTCTGGGTAGCACATGAAATACACAAACATGAACAAAAACTGATGAGCCAAAAATGGTTTTAAGTATATCTACGATTTTATCCAGGGCCAAATGTGCCCCGTGGGTCTCAGGCCATGGGTTTACCTCTATTTGAATGGAGGTAGCGCCGCATGTCTGTGGGTCTCCTGGGAGTCGCTAGTTCAGGTGCATTCGACCTGGTTCCGCCAGGAACACCTCCCGTGCAGCCACATGCAGGGGCGGGGGAGGGGGGTGCGCACGCCTCCCTCCCACCTGTGGGACTTTTACTAGATAGAACATTTTAGTCAAGTCTGTAACTTTAAACCAGTTGCTTGTGTTATTCTGGACCTCACTCAGTAGAGCCAGGGCATCTGATTGAGGTGCTCTAATAAGGGGGGCAGCCTTGTTCAGTTCTCTGCTCTGTAGCCAGCTCTCCCACCCCCCTTCAGTAGGGGCTTTAAGCACAGGCCTTACTGGGAGATAAAAGGTGAGATGGGAGGACTCAGTATCCCCTCCTTGACTAGGTCAGCTGTGGTAGGCTGCTAGGCTTGCCTGACCCAGAGGGGAAGGTTAACTAGTTGCCACCAAGAGATGCCCAGCGCCCACCCACAGTCACCCCATCCTGTGACTGAGGCAGAAACAAAACCTGGCCTGGACTCTCAAGCACAAGTCGGACATGGGCTGCCAGAATCTTGTAGGAATGGTAATAAAAATGACCGGCTAAAGTAACACTAGATTTATCATTTCTCCAGTTCCTTTCATCCCAAGTAAAAACTGATAGTAGTCCCTTTAAGAAACCATCCTCAGATCACAATATTTTTCAGGTGACATCTGTATCACCCTGGGACATCAATTTGGGGGAACTCCAGCTTCAAGGAGACTGAGATTAGGGATGCTCTGCAGATCGGGTCTCTCTGCCTTCAGTCCACACACCCCTGTGGCGGAGACGGGCCCCCATCATCCTTCCGCCGTGGGTAGACCTGTTCACCCACACGGACTATTCGTCTTCTGAGGTCCCGGATCTTACAGACCACTGACCTCGCCTCCACTTTAGCAGAGGCCCTGTCTCCCCTCAGGTAGTGTTTTTAAATTCTATGAATACGATAAAATCATTTGTCATCTTTTCTGGACTCTTTTTTTCCCCACTCCCCAGCGTGAAGGTTTCTCTTCCAGCCACCTTCAGCATGGATTTCAAAGTTTTGTTTTGCATGTGCAAATTTGAACAGTGCCTAGGTGCCCTGTGTAGAAAATTTTCTCTTTACACTTGAGCTACTTATTCCTGAAAAATGAAAGCCTAACAGGAATTCGATTTGTATCTCTCTTGAACTTAAGTTATTCAGAAATCACAGACCCTGTGGGATCCTCTTTATTCCTACGTGCTTGAATAAATTATATTCTTTGTGCTCATGTGCAAATGTTCCACAGGATTTACACATTTCTTCTCCTGTATCATCTTCAACCCTGCACTCCACTGCCTCTGTCCTGGTCTATAACAGAGATAACAGATTTGAACACTTCTGTTAATCTGTAAGTCCGAGGAGAGCTTCACTGGCTCTTAGTCACTGTGGCTACTTTTAAATCAACTTCTAAATGGCAATGAAAAGGAGTTCTGAAAAGCATAGGTCTAAAAAATATATAGATCTTTTTTCTCCTTTGCCCAAAACAAAACACAAAATAATTACTCTTACCATTGCACTGGTTATGTGTTAAATGTGTGGGTTCTGTCCTGCAAATTTCTGTGTGAATTGACACTCGGACTTTCCACCCGTGCCCTAGTACCTCCTCCTCCTCACTGGTCTCGGCCACAGAGGCTTTCTTTGATCATGAACGAAATCAAATGTGTGACTGTCCCAGTGCGTTCCCAGGTGCCGTTCACAATGCATCTCCTGTCACCTTCTCCACCCAACCTTGTCCTTCTCCGTAGAACCTTCACTGGGCTTCCCTTCCTGTGCCCTCCTGGTCACAGCTTCAAGTTTATTTCTACAGAGAAGGGGTGATAGGCACTCAGGCAGCTTAGAAGCCCACACTGCTCTTTGGGGAAGCCTCCCGTTCAGATCATATCTCTGTTAGAGAACCATCTACCCCATCAGATCATCGTCCTCCCAACCCTCCCCTCCGCCCAAAGCCAGGGGACCAGACCCCTGTGCCCTAGGCTGGGTTTGTTAGTCCTCTGGCCCAGAGCTCTGAATCCTGAACTAAAGGCACGACGAAAGGGGGCTGGTTCTTTATCGTATCCATGACGACGACGGTGGTGACCCACAAATCCAGACAGCCCTGTGCTTTTTAGCCTTTCCTGTATTTTGTATTTCTCAGTCTTTTTCAGCATGCCCCCCCTTCTATCTTCTGAGTCTCTTCTCAGAAGATCTTAACCTTTCGATATTAACCTGTGTTTTTCTAATACATTTCTTTTGCTTAAGTTTTACAGATTATTTTTGGTTGCTTACAATAGACAGCTCTGTCTGATATAGATGCCTTCACTTTTAAACCAGCCCCCAACTAAAGTCACACTTTCCTCCATAAGATACTCCCCTTGAGTTGTCTGGAACTGTGCATTTGGGTGGCCATTTGTATTTCGCTGCCTAGTGTTCCACACTCTCCCAATGGCAGGGACAGCGGGTACCTCTGTCCACCCTCTACCGTTAATGGTGTATGGTCTGTGGTATCTGTTACACTGTGATTCATTACAGGTAAATTGCTGCTCCCCCCCGCCCAGCATCACTGACATAACCACTCTGAGTGTGCACACAGGGTTCTCTTTACTGCAGTGATGCAAGGTTCATTGCATTAGACTCCGTCGCACGTGTCCAGAGAATACATCACCAGGACGCTGGATTCGAAGTTCCTCGACACCACACACACTATGCTCACTTCATCGCAAATCGCTCTGGAGACATAGCTGCCAGCAGAAAACACAGCATCAAGGGGCAGAAGGGGAAGCAGTTAGACCACGTGGGTGCCACTGACTGTGAACCTGGCCAAGGCATAAATACGTGTCCCCAGTCAACTGGTCCTGGGACCACTTTCAGGTTTGGTTTTAAGTAACTGTGGAGACCTGGCGAAGTTACGCCGGTGATCATTTGCGGGAGTAGCAATCCCTACAAATGCAGTCAAGTGTTTTAATGACTTGATTATTTTATTCATTAAGGTTCATTGTATGGTCAGTTTTTAACGAAGGCGTAAAGGCAAGTCAATGGAGAAAGAATAGGTTTTTTCCAACAAGTAGTATTGAATAATTGAATAGCCATATGAAAAAGAAACAAATTTGGTGGAGTTTAGAAATATCGTATGGTTTGCGCTTCTGATACAGGCCTCCATGGTTTTATCACCACTCAGACTGTGTCTTGGGCAGCTGGGTTCTACGTGGCAAAGACAAGACTTCCTTGCTTTGTGAAAAAGTTGTCAGGTGGATAAAAGACAAGGCTATGCAGTAGGGGCGCCCTGTATGAAAGGGAAGTATTTAAAATTATTGAAGAGAAATAAGTATTTCTGATGTAGAGTAGGCTAAGGTTTATTAGATATGACAGCAAGAACTATGAAAGCAAATTTGCTAAGCATAATTATATATTAATTATGTATATTTAATTAAAATATTTTTGCCTCTAAAACACTTGAAATAACTTCCTATCTGAACAAAGCAATTTTACTCATTCTTTTCTTTCCTTTTTTAAAAAATGAAAACAATTCTTTAAAACCAATTGGTTTGAGAGAAAGAGTGATTGATTGCCTGTGCCACCCTGACCAGGGATCAAGCCTGCAACCTTGGTATATTGGGGTGATGCTGTAACTTTGACTTAAAAAAAATTTCAGCTGCACAATACTCCATCATGTGGAGTAATATAGACCATTTCTTTTTTTCCCATTTTTTAAATTATTGTTCAAGTAGACCATTTCTTATGTTGGAGCAGTTAGGTACAGGGGTCCCGGCACGTGGCCATCACAGCTAATGCCGCAGCGCGCCATCCAGCACGCGGTCTGGACCGTGGGCGGCGCTCCGCTAGAGCACCATGCTTTCGGCGGCATCGGCAGTTCAAAGGGTACATGCGCGCCTGTTTTGTTGGGTATCGCCCCAAATGAACGTTATAAGGACAAGAAACAATCTGGAAGAACATATTTGTATATGAAAGCCAAGTCCTGTGTGTATGGCATGTAAAATACCAAACCAACCAGTGTAGATGGGGAGCAGTCTAGAAGAAGAACACGCAAACTAAATATAAAGGCAGGCCATGAAAGAAGCAACTCAAATTTCTCATGAACTCAAACAAGAGAACAGACGAAAGCCTTCCAAAAGCCGGCGCGTCAAAGGCGCGTCGTCCTACCCTGCTCGTCGCGGAATGAATGCTGAGCTCCTCTTGGAGTCTACCGTGGGGGCTGCGCACATGTTGTAAGAACAAGTAATTCTCCTTTGGGGCATAGGTCCACACATATCCTCAAAGAATTTTTCTTAAATCCTATTACTCCTTTATTATTTTGCTTCATGTAGAGATTTGAAATCTTTAGGAAAAGTGTAGGCCACGAAGCAGGGCTTACCAGCTTAGTGTCTTGTCACCTCTCCGGTGTTCCAGGTCAAAGCAGCTCTTGAGGTACGGGTAGCGACCTTTGTCCTCCCACATGTACAGGTGCAGGTGGTTATCCATGGACGTGGTGAGGACATAGAGAGGACCCTTCGGAGGGTACCGGGGTGAGTGGCCGGCCCGGAGTCCCACTCGGAGCGGTGGGCATCGGGAGGCCAGGGGCGTACGTACCACACACAGGTGACAGATGCTCAGCTGGTGGTCGTGGAAGCGCTGCAGCGGGAGGCCGGAGATGGTGAGGAGCAGCAGCTGTGGCCCGCTGTAGACGACGATCACGGTCCCATCACTGACTCCCATCTGGACAGGACTCTCCATGTCAATGGGCAACGCGAAGCTCGCCACCTGGTGGGCTGTTTCCGTGTGCGTGTGCACACGCGTGCACACACAGGTGAACTTTGGGTCATTTAATCAGAGCAACATCCTTACCCTGAATGAAGGAACACACTCCCTACTTTCGGGGGATGTCTGTCCAGTGAGGAAAAGGAAGGGTAGGCCAGTGGCCAGAAAATGTGTGTCACTGACTGTGGCAATGGGTGTCACCACACGGGAAGAGAGGGCTGGGGACAATAAACAATAACTCAGGTTTGGAGGGCAAGGGGGTGACAGGAATCTCAAGTTTTGCCTTCTTTGACTGGTGTGGCTCAGTGGATTGGGCATTGTCCTGCACACCCTTAGGTCACCGGTTTGATTCTGGGTCAGAGCACATGCCTGGGTTTCAGGCCAGGTCCTTGGTGGAGGCAGCGAATTGCTGTTTCTCTTGTGCAAATAAAGATAAACATTGGGTAGCCCCCCCACTAAGAAATCCCCTGCCCCTGTACATGAATTGACCTATTTACGTACCTTTGGAGCGTCAAATGAGTGCACGTTGGGGAGGGGAAACAGGGGGCGTGGCCTACCTTGGATGACGGTCTTGTCCCTGATCCTCTCAGTTGTTACATCGAAGGTGGAAAACCCTGTCTTTTTGGAAGGGGCTCTTCGGAACATGAGTGTTACCCTGTTCGCCCTCCTCGGGGCCCAGCAGGCCGCGCAGCACCCCAAGACCGGGAGAGACACAGACAGAGGGGCTCTGCCTGTGTCCAGTCTCAGTAAACACTCCGCCAGAAACACCTGTGCAGAAAGGACCGCATGCGCAGTCAGCGGGAGGGGCGCTTACAGCAGCTCGGGTCCTGAGTGCCCCCAGAGAAGCCTCCTCCAAAATCCTCAACTTGTGGCCGAAGCTTTATTCTGAATTTCAGGCAGCGTTGAATGGCCACTGCTTGTCACCCGTTGTCCTCCCATCCTGCCTGTCACGGTGCCCCATTGAGGAGAGCCCCCAAAGCTTCTCTTCCGGCTGCCGAGGGGTTAGAAAAGCATCTGGCCACTTTGGACGCCGATCACGTGGCACATGGCTGAGGAGATGGGCCTCCTTGGAGAACGTGTCCAGGGCTGATCTGCTCTGGCCGCCGCCTCCCTGAGCCCGGTCCTGGTGCCCAGTGCCCAGGGGCCATGCCAAGAGGCCTGCTCACAATGTCACTCTCTCAGAACGACATGCAGAGGCCAAAGCAGTTTTATTTACATCTGGACTTTGTACTTTCCAGCCAAGGTGGGCAAAGGTAGAGTACGGGAAACCAAAGTCAACCAGAGGTTACCAAAGGTCCTAATTCTCAATATTTCTGTCACCCTCCCCATCTCTCTGGCTGAGTCTGACTTCCCGAGCAAATTTTCACTGATAAACGTTTGTCTTTGCACTGGGTTGCTGTTGCTTCAAAGACCTGGGTTGCTGTTGTTTCTTGGCTCTGGGAACAGATTCTGCGTGTTCTGTGGCCTGTGAGAAGAGGGAGTGGCCCAGCGGATCCTCGCTGAGCTCTGCAGTTAGTTACACTAGCACCTCCCAACTTCGCCCTCCTAACCCCGGTCCTCTCCTCCTGCGGTGCAAGCGCACAGGGCAGCACCTACCCGGGGCAGGACACGCTGATACGTCACAGCAGCCAAGACCCATCTCGTGTCCGGAGAGCAGCATAGAAGGTCGACACTGTGGTTGAACACGTTAACTATGGAAACCATCTCTAACCCGGGCACTGTCAGTGTGCAGATGCTGCCTTCAGAACTGCCCACCTGGAACCAAAGCACCACCACCACGTCAGTGCAAAGAGGCGGGACAGCCTGTAGCACAAGGAGGCAGCATGGGAAGGAGCAGGAGGGGCCGGCAAGGGAGACGCACGCCTCTGACCAGCCCGCCCTGCAAGGTTGCTGGGACCGTCCCAAGGAATCAGGGTTCTAAGCCCCCAAAGCACACCAGGATAGTCACTCATTGGCCCCTGAGCCTACACCGTTTTCTCAGTGTCTCCCCAAACCCGTGTCCCTCCTTCCGTGGCCCCATCGAAGTTCATGTACTCCACAATAATGCACACTTGAGAGGAGAAACATACTCGAAATAACTGAGAAAGACTGTGTTAGAAGAATAACCTGGGAAATGTACCTGAGGTATAACAAAGGCCAAGACTGTGTCAAGGTCTTTGTGTCCAGCATTCACTGGTAGGTCGTGACTCCTGGAGTCGGTGGTAGAGATGCCTCCAGGAGACAGGTTGGGACGTGGCCAGAATAGGGCCACAACAGCTGCAAGCTCACTCACCATCAGAAATGGGTCCTCCTTGGCGAGCAAGGCTTCCATGGAGAAACTGACACGTGGTATGGTGCGCACTGCCAGCGCGTCCTCATGCTGACAGTTCCACACTTTGACCGTTTCCTCCATGTCCACAGTGAACACGAGGCGCAGCTGTGGGAGGGTCGCCAGGAACTTGATGCTGGATTGCTGGACGGGGCTGGACCAGATGACGGTGCCCTGGGGAACGAGAGTAACTGTACGTGTGCAAGGCGCTCTTTCCACACAGGGGGCTCTCATTCTGCCAGTGCTTCTTTGCAAGCCTCTTCCAACTCAGATTTCCTTCTTTTTTTCTGGGGATAGAATAAGAAAATTCTACTGAATGCCTCAGTGGTTTGAGGGGTGGTGACCATGAGGAAGGAAATAGGCGACACGGTCAAAGGCAGGAACGCACGTGGCGAGCGTAAAGGATTACACTCCCAGGCCCGTCCAGTTCTGCCCCTTACCAGCAGTGCGACACTCAGCAAGGTACCTACCACTGTGGCTTTTTACAGGGCTGTGCCCTTACGTTACACGACATGTGAAACGGATTTGGGATTCTGCCTAGTAACAGAGGAGGAGTTCGAGGGGCGTCAGCTTTCGTGACAGTTGTTATTCTGGCATCAACCTTGTGCACCGCAAACCAGACAGAAGAAAGTGTTCCCCTTTGAGACTCTTTTTAGTCTCATTACGGTTGTAAAATACATCAACGCAAAGAACACAGGCATAATTGAGTTTAATAAGTTATTACACAGTGATCGGTGTAACTCCTTCTAAGCCCTCATTCAGCCCCTTTCCACTTGTTTTGTTTACTGTGCCCTATATATCTCCCCCGGACAGAATCACTATTTAGAGTCAGGAGACTCTAAACTGGGTGCATGTTATCTATTGCTGTGTAACAAAACATCCCTAAACTGGGAAGCTTCGAACAACAACCCATTTTCATCTCACAGTCTGTTCATTAGAGATTCGGGTGTAGCTTGGCTGGAAGTTCTGGCTCAGGTCTCCTGTGAGGTCGAAGCCAAGTCCCACTTTCAAGATGACTCTCTCGCTCCCTTGGCTGGCAAACGGGTGCTGGCTGCGGGCAGGAGTCCTCAGCGCTTCCCGACCCGGACCTCCGTCTGGGCTCCTCACTGTGCTGCTCTCATGACATTGCAGGTAGCTTTCTAAGAGCCAATGACTCAAAAGAGAGGATGGGTCTTTTATGACATAACCTTGGAAGCTGCACACCATAATGTGCATAATGTCCTACTGCTTGCAAAAGGGTGAGCCTCATTCCACATGGGGGCGGACCACGTACAATTGTTGAGACTACAGGACAAGGAATGTTCAGGGCCATCTTGGAGGCTGGCTAAGATGGTCAGTCCTGTAGCCCCCAAAGTTTGTGTCCCTTCCACATTCAAAAGACACTCACCACCTCCCAAGGCCCTCGACTCTCTTGGACCATTACAGCCTCATCTCAGAATCTTGACAGGAGTGCCCAACCTTTTGGCATGTCTGTGCCACACTGGAAAAAGAAGAGTTGTCTTGGGCCACACATTAAATACATTGCAAAGTGCAATCACACACACAAAAATCTCATAATGTTTTAAGTAAGTTTACAATTGTGTGTTGGGCTGCATTCACAGCCAGCCTGGGCTGCATGTGGCCACAGGTTGGACACCCCTGAAAGGAACTCACTGTTGAATTAAGTTCAGGTACAGAGGAGGCTCTTTCGATTCAGTCCATCTTGATGTGAAGAACTTAAAACTAAATATACAAGTTGCTCCCAACCTCCTCCAAATACAAGGGTAGAGCAGGATTGCATTATAGACACTTTCATCCCAGAAGGGGGAAGGGTAAATGGGATGGGGGAGCAATGAGGAATTGCTGCTACAGCAAAAACTGAATCCTGCAGAGAATGTGCGGTGGATTGCTGATTAGGGTTCAAGACCTGGGGAGGATTCTTCACTACTGTTGGCTCCAGTTTCCAGGTTCTTGGTTCTGTTTCTGAGATATCTTCCCCTTTCCATATATGGTGGCCCAATTTTGCAGCTCAGTAGCTTTTCCTGTCTGTTTCTTGTCTGCAAAAGCTTGGGATTCAAAAGTCTCCTTTTTTTTTGGCCATACCTCAGCCCCTTTAAGCCCAAGCTGGCAGTGTTTCTGCCAATATAATTCTCTCAAACACTTTGTGGCTCTCCTAAGAACCTTATTGGTGTTTACATCATTAGACAAGAGCTGCACCCATAAGTCCTTGATGTAAATCCTTTGATACCTTGGGCTTCTGCTGGGGCTGCCCAGGACAATGCCTTAAACTTCTTAGAAGCCCTCAGGCCCTGGCAGTGTAGTTCAGTTGGTTAGAACACCGTCCTTATATACCAAGGTCGCAGGTTCGACCCCCAGTCAGCGCGCATACAAGAATCAACCAATGGATGTGTAAATAATTGGAACAACAGATCTCTCTCTCTATATCCAACCCTCCCTCCCTCTCTCTCCCAAAACTAAATAAACACAAAAAATTTTAAATTCATTAAAAAAAACTTCTTAAAATTCCTGTTGCTTGTGTGAATAGTTCTCTGAGGCACTTCCTTAGATCTTTCTGTGGCCTAAGAATTTTGGCTTCAACTTTATAATATTGTTGATCGATGTTGCCCAAGGTTGGGCCTGCTTAGAATCCATTTCTGAAATTTTAGCCTCATTTGTCATCTGCAAAGACTTTGAATTTTCAAAACCAACAATCCTCGCTTCCCTGTTGTTTCACAGCCCTTACTTTAAAATTACTTTTTTAAAATATTTATTTATTTATTTATTTTTAGAGGGGAAGGGAAGGAGAGAGAGAGAGAAATATCAAAGTATGGTTGCCTCTTGTGCATCCCCTGCTGGGAACTGGCCTGCAACTCAGGCACGTGCCCTGACTGGGAATCAAACTGCAATCCTTTGGTTCACAGGCCCGTGCTCAATCCACTGAGCTGCACCAGCCAGGGCTAAAATTACTTTAAAAAATTTTTTTATTTACTTATCTTTAGAGGGGAAGGGAAGGAGAGGGAGAGAAATATCAATGTATGGTTGCTTCCTGTATGTTCCCTGCTGGGAACTGGCCTGCAACCCAGGCATGTGCCCTGAGTGGGAATCGAACCGTGATCGTGTGGTTGGCAGGCCCGCGCTCAGTCCACTGAGCTACACCAGCCAGGGCTGCTAGGTGGTTTTTGCTAAATGTCTCTGAAGGCCCAACACTCTCCTCCCAGTCTTCCCAGCATCTGCCCATCACCTGGTTCCAAAGCTTCTTCCACATTTTAGGCTTTTGCTGCAGCAGCAGCTCCCTTCCAGGGGCTAAACGCTATGTCTGTTATCTCCTGCTGTGTAACAAGTTATGTGGCAGCTCAAAGCATGAACTCTTACCTCACATAGCTTCAGCTGGTCAAAAACTCAAGGGGGATTACCCATGTGGCTCTGGTTTAGGGTCTCTCATTAGGCTGTGGCGACATTGGCTGGGGGTGCAATAATCTTCGTCTGGGGTCCGTGGCTCACTCACGTGACTGCAAGTGGTGCTGGCTGTTGGCAGGAAGCCGGAGCTCTCTGCCCCATGTCCCTGTCCATCGGGCTGCTCGAATGTCTTTGGGGACATGGTGACCGGTTTCCCCTAGGGCAAGTTATCCAAGAAAGTACACTTCTAATTTCCTTTCCCCAGCTTTACTGAGATGTAGTTGACATATAACATTATGTAAGGGTAATGTAAGAGTAGCCTTCTAGAATTTTATCTCCTCATTTTCCTGCCATCTCATGTATTCAGAAAGGGCATGTGTCATAGGCCAGGAGAGCCTGTGGTACAAAGAGTCGTTACCCAGTTTTTATGGGGAAGAGAGAGAAATTCATGCAGGGCCAATCAAGATAACATGGTCATTTGGGGTGCACGTGCAATCCCCCAGCTCTCTCTGCAGCACTCCGTGCCCTGCTGGTCCCGGCACAGAAGACAAGCCTCGTGCCCCTTGGGGGTGACCTGACTCAAAGACCGAGTCCTGAAGGAGGCAATACAACGAATGCCAGTTGTTGACAGAGAGACTAAAGTAGGTACTGAAAATGCTCAAGGCCAAAAGATCGTTTATTCACAAAGTCAGTCCATGTTACCAGCCAGCAGAAGAATCAGTCCTCGCACAAGTTTGTTTATGTAGAGAAACATATTCAAAAGTGAGTTCTCTGGGTGTCTATAGTCTAAATGAAAAGGTCACAGGTTACCACTTAGAAGGGCTCATTTGAAACTTTGTTGCTGTTGTGAATGAGCATCCCTTTCCTCCCAGCATCCGCTTTACCTGTGGAACTGGGGGGACATAGGTGTGCATTACCTGTGCTCCTCGTGGGCCAGACTCACCTCCTGCACATCCCAGGCATAAAGCACGTGCCTTGAAGACACTGTGCAAAGGACAGGCTTCTCTTGTCCTTCTACTGGTCGGTAGCTTCCTGACAGATAAGCCATATGTCTCAAGATTCCTAGAAGGCAACACAGACAATACTTGGCCACCAGGTAGCTGAGGAATAATCCAATCAAAAAAAAGAATGCTGGAAAGGTAATGTTAAGTGTTCTCGCAATGTTTATGGGGAACAGGATGGACACTGGGCTTCAGCGTCATTTAAACGTGGGTTTCACTGGCCATTTGGAAGCCGTTGGCCAATCGGTGTCTCCTCCTTCATCTCCGTTTCCACATAAAATGGGGATAAAAATAACAGGAACTTTGCCTCGTTATCAATTATGAGCATCCCTTTCTGTTCTGAATTGTAAAAGAGGTATCAGAAATAGAGTGTCAGGACCGTTAAATGTTTCCTTTTCTTAGAAGTTTTTCCTCTAGGAGGGGAGCCTTTAGGGAAGGGAGCCACAGGCCTGACTTCATGGTGCCGGAAGGCCGTTCTGGCTTCTCCACGCAGGATAGATCACAGGGGGAAGGAAGGGAACAGGGACACCAGTCTTTTCATTGTTGTTGATTTTAGAGGGAGAGGAAGGAGAGGGGAAGGGTGAAGGAGAGGGAGAGAAAGACAGGAACACTGGTTTGTCATTGTTCCACTTATTCATGGATTCATGGAGTGATTCTCCTCTATGCCCTGATTGGGGATCGAACCCGAAACCTTGGAGTACTGGGCCAGGGCTCTACTCAACTCAGATACCCGGCCAGGGCCAATCCTATTAAGCTTTAATTCCCTTTCTCTTCACTGAATGAGAACACCCTCCACCCCCCCAAAAAACAAACTATAGTGGATTTCCTAACACAAGCTGATCACATTGCCCGTCCGCACACCGAGGTTGTCATCTCCCTCCTTGTAGATAAAGTCCTCCAGTTTTGCTGACGCCATCCGGCGCTGGCGTCTCATGTGGTGGAAGAAGAACTGCTTCCACGACGGCAGGGGCAGGCACAAATTATGGGAGGAGGGGAGGCTCCATTTCCTCAGACACAGGTTTCTGGAAAGGGTCACAGTCCTGTCAGGCCACCCATCTCCTCGGCACCACAGGTGCACCACGGGGACCCTCTGCTCACTGCCACCTTCACTCAGGCCTCCCCCAGCCATGCACTGGCCTCGGCACAACCCCGAGACCCCCCGCCCCCCCCAACCTGCCCGTCCCTCACCCACCTCCACAGGTGATCGCTCTCTGCAACCTTGTTCCAGTGCTGAGGGGAGAGAGAGGGAGGAGCAGGCAGCTGGCGCCCGAACGCTGGCTCCTCCTTTGCTTTCATCTGTTGGGGGTTCACCTGCCCCGCCCCGGCTCTCAGAGCCCTCCCCGCCTGGGGCGGTGGGTCCGGGCACCTCGAAGGGCACCTCGAAGCCCCATCACCGCCAGTGCAGGCTGCCCCTGGGAGAGGTCACAGGGGTCTCCCAGGGTTCAACATGGGAGCTTCCAGAACCACTTTCCAGAACAGCTCCTGTGCGTGTTTGTCATTTTCATCCCACAAAATACAGGGAAGGATGCTAACCTCAAACACCGGGGGACCACTGCTATTGTGCAGGCCCGTGTTCAAACTGGTGGAGACACAGCTGACCCCCACGGGCGTGGATGGGTGTGTCAGACCCCAACGGGCTGACTGGGACATGGTAAGCTTAAGGGACGAAGGAAGGCCAAGTGGGGATGACACTGGGGTAGCCTCGCCCCGGGACTGAGGGACAGCGGCTGGGGGACAGCCCCGTGCCAGCGCTCAAGGCGGAAGCTTGTGGGCGATGCAGACAGAGCGGCGGGGCGGGGAGGACATTGACCTTGTTCACCTGGCCAGCCTGTAGCAGGCTGAACGCATCCAGGAAGGAGAAGATCCTCAGCAGCGGTGTCTCTGGCAGTCGGAACTCCATCCCACATGGCTGGGCCCACACCCACTCTCCCTGCCCCTCCGAAGGGTGCTCTGGATTTAAAGGGCCGGCCCAGGTCAGCCGCACTTGGGAGGATTCCCACCTACGGCCCATTTGCTCCCAGGGAAACAGGCTGCAGGTGCGCCGCCCCTCCGCCCGGCCCCCACCGCAGCCTCCCTCCTGGAGCCAGGGTCCCACCACCAAGGGCGGCCGCCTACACTCGCTGGTTAGCGGCCATTGTTTCACTGTGGTCAACGCCACCCCTCTTAACACAGTGACCTGAAAGTGCAGGACCTTGGGCAGCTCTAGTTGTTGACGAACTTGTAGGGACTCTCAGGAATTTCAACTAACATGCCTTCATCAAATTCAAGTCTCTATGTGACATTAGGTTCCAAATCACCGGGGCAGGGAATCTGCTTCTCACAGGCACGTGTGTCTACTTTGGGGCCTGGAGTCCGTCTGGCAGGGCCTGTCTCCCAGTCCCAGCCCCGTCTTTGTGCACTGAACCTTCTGGACAGGCGCACAGAAGGCTCCATGGAGGCTCATGCTCATAGCGCAGGCCTGGCCCGAGATGGTTCTGACAGTCAGTGCCTCCCCCCCCCCCACCCGAGACCCAGCTCTTTCCTCCCAAAAACCCGACAAGTGACCACATTTGGTGCAGTGGCCCTTCCGTGAGGCTCGTTGGCGGTAACCTTCCCCTCACAGCCTGCCCCCCAGCAGAGTTCTCAGAAGCGCCAGTCATTCTGCAGTGGCATCTACCCCATTGTCTAAAACCGGACCGGGCTCGTCGGGGACCTTTGATGTCCTCCATCTTGGAATTTAGAACAGAAGGCTCTTCTCAGTAACAGTCCCAGAAAACCCAAACCAGACCACTGTGGGGAGACCCCACTTTTCATTCTGTTGAATGAGGTTCTTAGAAAAGTGGGGTCTTCCAATGTCTTTCAATTTACCAATTATAAAATTAAAATAAAATCTCTGTTTTTCAGGTCACCTGATTCAAGTGAATGAACAAGCTGTTGACTGTTCACTGCCTTTAATACCAACAGACAGTTCATGTTAGAATTTATTAACTCCTGATATACACCCCAGACTTTTCTGCAGAAATTGTCAGATGTGGATAAATGACACAAGGGACTGAAGCCTG
Source organism: Sturnira hondurensis (assembly GCF_014824575.4). Taxonomy (NCBI): domain Eukaryota; kingdom Metazoa; phylum Chordata; class Mammalia; order Chiroptera; family Phyllostomidae; genus Sturnira; species Sturnira hondurensis. The sequence goes on from NW_028079127.1 coordinate 20,645,577, forward strand.
GTGATGTCCCCTTTCCAGCCAAATGTCACAGCTGCTTCTCCAGCTGCCACGTGTTCTTAACCCCCAGTAAGGCCCTAGTGACGGTTTCCAACTGGCCGGACCTTGGAATCTCTAGATTTCTCGCTCTCTCTCTAACTAAACACTCCAGTGTTTTCCGCTCTACCTACCTGCAGCCCATGGGCCGCTGTGTTCACACCACAAATGTGAATTAAAGCAACGCCCAGGGGGAGCAAGGCATAACCCTTCTTCCCTGAGCTCCATGAGCATCTTTATGGCCTACATTTTGGACTCTTTCTCGGGTAAATCACTCATCGCCATTCCATTAAGTCTTTTTTTCCTTTTTTTAAAAAATATATTTTATTGATTATACCATTACAGTTGTTCTATTCCCCCCCTTCATTCCCCTCCACCCACACACTCCCTCCCCCACCATTCTCCCCCCCTTAGTTTATAACCACATGTCTCAAGTTCTTTAGATTCTATATTTCCCCCACTATTCTTGCCCTCCCCCGTATCTATTTTCTACCTACTGTCTATGCTATTTTCTGCACCTTCTCCCCCCTTCTCCTCCTCCCACACCCCTGTTGCTAACCCTCCATGTGTTCTTCATTTCTATGGTTCCACTCCTGATCTAGCTGTCCTCTTGGTTTGCTTTTGTTTTAGGTGTGGTTGTTAATAACTGTGTGTTTGCTGTCCTTTCACTGTTAATATTATTCATCATCTTTTCCTTATATAAGTCCCTTTAGCATTTCATATAATAAGGGCTTGGTGATGATGAACTCCTTGAACTTG
>NW_028079127.1:20647843-20695325 GCF_014824575.4 Sturnira hondurensis
AAGGTCTCTTTTGAGAAATCCGCTGACAGTCTGATGGGAACTCCTTTGTAGGTGACTGTCCCCTTATCCCTTGCTGCTTCTAGGATTCTCTCCTTCATTTTAGTCTTGGCTAATGTAATGATGATGTGCCTTGGTGTGTTCCTTCTTGGGTCCAACTTCTTTGGCACTCTCTGTGCTGCCTGGATTTCCTGGAAGTCTATTTCCTTTGCCAGACTGGGGAAGTTCTCCTTTATTATTTGTTCAGATAAGTTTTTGACTTGTTGCTCTTCCTCTTTCCCTTCTGATACCCCTATAATTCGGATGTTAGAACGTTTAAAGATGTCCTGGAGGTTCATAAGCCTCTCCTCATTTTTTTTTTTGAATTCTTGTTTCTTCATCCTTTTCTGTTTGGTCAATTTTTTTTTCTGGTCCACTCCCTTGATTTGAGTCCCAGTTTCCTTTCCATCACTATTGATTTCCTGTGCATTTCCCTTCATTTCAATTAGTTGAGCCTTCATTTGTTCCCCTAATTTGTGACTAAATTAAGTCTTTCTCTGAGGTTTTAGCCCATCCTTTCCATTGGAATTTATTCCTCCGTGTTTTCATCTTCCTCTGCGTTGAAGTCTGAGTGGCAGATGACACAGCCGCCTCGCCCAGGCTGCAGGAGCAGCCTCCCTAGGACAGGAAGCTTGCCGTTCGCCCGGCCCAGCTCTCAGCCGTCTCGCAGACCTTTGGGACTGCCGGGCAGCCTTCTCTGGTCGTAGAGGGTGTCTCAGAGGTGAGGATCTCATGCAGCTTCTGGGTTCAGGAGGCCAAGCCCCCGGGCAGCACTTTGACTGGCTGATTCATTGGTGGCTGACACTACTACAGACGCCCCCCACTTTAGAAGTCTGCAAGCCCACCTCTGTCTGGGAAAGACCGGGAGATGGGAGTCCTGGCTGTTCCCTCCGAGCTGAGCCCTGGGCTGCAGCCAGGTGGAAACTGCTCCTTTGCTACTGTCCCATTGGACTGTGAATTCCACTGGCCCCCAGAGTCAGGCTGTCAGGGGGTGTGTCCTCCGGGCAGCAGACACAGAAGCTGGGGCGCCAGACCTGCAGGAAAGCTCCTTTCTAGAGACACCGAAGGCCTGAGGCAGGGAACAGGGAGAGGCTGAGGTTGGCGGCTCCTGCCCCCGCCCTGAGAAGCAAAAGCAGAAGCAAGGTCCTTGCTCCCCACCCAACATTCACGCTTCTGCATCTCCTGTGACTCTCAACCGTGTGCCTCTGGCCACTTGCTCCGTTCTGTGACTCTTCATGTATTCAGCAAATATTTAACGTGTGCCGACTCTGTAGCCCCTTTTCCAAGCCCTGAGCTCACCAGGGAAAGGACTGGGCTTCACTTTGCCTGATGGCGGACTAACCGAGAAGCATCCGCCACCAGTGAGGTTAGGGAGGCTCCTCGAGGCCAGTGCAGCCACCGTCCTGCTCCTGGTCAGTGCCCGGCCAACCCGAAGCTTCCTCTAATCAGTCCCCACACAGGCACAGTGCCTGGCACGTTGTAGGTATTCGCTATGTTTGTTGAATGAATAAACAACTGTATGCAAGAGAAAAGATCGTGAAGATGAAGAAGAAATAAGAGGACAAACTCGGAAATGCAGAGATAGAATTAGAGGGAGAGAGAAAGAGACCTAGAGTGCTAAGGAAAGAACATCTAGCCTATAGAACAGTCTTGTAAGAATTTATTTGAGTCAAAAATTGGAAGACACAACAGGAAGCAATATCTCAACAGGCCGAGGACATGCTCCGGAGGATGGCAGTTTTACAGCTTATTTGATACATCAGAATCGAAGGAAGAGACATAAGGAGGGTACATGGAACCCGCTGATGGCAGACTGAGGGGGCGGGAGAACGTAAGGCAGGGAAATCTTGGGGGTTAAACAAGGAGTAAAACTGAGAGACACGTTCTTCTTTGGCATTGGAGGTGCAGGACCGCTCACTGACTTTTGCCACAGGGACAGGCTGCACCCGAAGAATGAGACAGAACGGCGCTTCTGCGGTCCCCTGCTCTTGAACCGGTGGGGGTGCCTTTGAGGGGTCTGGAAAAGAGAGCTACTCTGACCTTTCAAAGGCGTGTTATCCTAGACACCCGAAGACAACAGACAGGCTCACTTAAGGGAGAGGCTGTCCTTGGTCAAGGAAGCTGCACACCTAGGATGCGACCGCTCAGCGGGGTCTGCTGACTGGGAATTGCTTTGTTCAGACGGCCTGTGTGGCGACTTCCAGTCGCGGGGTTTGTAGGGCCTGACCTGCGGGCCCTCCTGAGCTTGTCGGCGTTAGTGTGTGGCCCCTCTTTCCTTCACAAGAGAGAATATGAGGCACAAAAAGAAAGGCAGAGAGAGGAGCTCGGAAGCTAAGTGGTCCAGGAGCCTGGCCCGGGCTCCTCTGCTCACTGTGCTCCGTTGTGGGATGAGAGGAAAAATCTGTCCGACCCACGGGCACTTGGTTGGTTTGGGGTATCTTTGCCCCGTGAGCTCAGAGGGAAACCCACCCACCCGGAACCTGGGGAAAATGCACCCCACACGTCCTTGCCTGGCTGGTGCCACTGACGGGGCTCCGGGAGGCCCAAGGAGGGGACAGAGTAGAGTGAACACTGTGTGCGGGGGCAGGGGCGGGCCACCTACCTGTCGACCCGTGGGGCCACCTGTGAGCATCAAGAAGGCTGGGAGGGAGGCCCAGGATCCGCAAGGAGCCCTGCCCCCGCGCCGTGGTGCCCTGGGGAGGCCACACAAGTTGGGGGTCTCCTTCCCCTCAGCGGGGTGAGGAATCCAGGGTGGTTTCATGCCGGAAGGGGCCTTGGCAGGGCCAGAGCCAGCTAACCCATGGGACTAGTGCCACGACTACCCTTCCTGCCTTTCCCAAATGCCGCCCCGGGGACCGTGACTGGGCCCTCCCACTCTGCCTTGCCGACCCGGCACCCTTCCCCACCCATGCTCCCCCTGGGCTTGGAAGGAAAGTGCTTTCCCTTAGTGGGATGGTCATTTTGCAGGATGGTCATGAGTCTCCTAAGGCCACACAGGGCCGGCAGAAACAAGGCACAGGGCAGGCACAGGGGAGGCGATGGGAGCACCTAGAAACGAGAAATGAGAGGCGGTCTTGAAAGCTGCCCTGGGCAGGGGAATCCTGGGCAGCCTGGGCAGCGAGAAACACCATGCGGCCAGAGGGTTTGGGCAGTCCCGGCCATGACCCTGGCGAGGCCCAGGGCTGCTGTGGCCTGAGCAGGGGCTTTGGGAATGGGGGTGGGGTCATGGCCAAGAGCGGGCAACAGATCTGCAGGTTCCGACGCTTTCATGCAGAGCTTTGGGGCCCAGAGAGGTGCAGAGAGAGGCTGGGCAGGTAGAGGTGACGAGACGAACCGTGGAGATCAGGAACTCAGAAGAAACGTGAATGCTGGGCGATAGGAGGATGCTTATTTGCAAATATTGAGTTTAGAAGATGCATGGAGTGCTGTGAAAGTGAACCCTGTTGAGTGATTAAACCAAACCAGTGTTTGGTGCCCTTGGGTGAGCTCGGGAGGCAGGTGGCCCACAGACGTTGAGGTCCTGCCCCGCCAGAGCCACTGTCTCAGGTGCTGTGTGGGCACAGGGAAGGGGGTGCTCAGGTGGCATCTGCCAGGCACGCTTGGGCACGCAGTGCAGACCCAGGTGGTGAGGGAGACCGTGGGGGCAGAGCTGTGTGGTGTAAGAGGGAAGCTGGGGCCGGGATTTTCAGACTGGGAGAGCCTGAAAGAGGCATCTGCCGGTTTCTCGCGTCCCTTCAGAGTCGATGTTTTCCTCTTCAACACTGACAGACTGGGGTATTTTAGAGGCTTTCCGCCAACTCCCAGTCCCAACCAGCGCAGTTGGAGGAACTGGGAGACGCCAGAGAGGCAGGAGGAGCCAGACCGCATGTGAAGGCCTCACCCTCTGCAAAGATGACCCGGCGAACCTGGCTCCCCTGCTGTCCACACATTTCAGTTTGGGCTTTTGTTTTGCTCACTTTTCAGTCACTTAGCAACAGCCCTACCCAAACCTCCCCAGGCCTGGATTTCGAGGCTCCCCACCCCCCCGCCCCCCCAGGCCAAGAGGCAAAATGCAGATAAACAATTCTGGCTCCTGGCTCTGGTTCTCTTCCTTTGGGCACCTGCCCGCTCAAGTCCTTGTTGCCTGGGCAGCTCTCTGATGATGTCACACAGATTTTTTTTTTTAAAAATCTTATTTCCCTTTTAATCTGTTTTTCATGGGAGCACAAGTCTTCAACAAGGTGCTCCATCGCAGGAGGCGCGGGTGTCTGGATCCCTGGGCGGAAGGATGCCTGCATTCCGACGCCCCCCGTGCTCGCACGTCCTTCTCTGGCACCAATACGAGCTGAGGCCTGTTGTCTTCTGAACATCGACAGTTCAAGGCTTAGAGGCGTCTCAGACTTCACATGTAGGAGACAGAATTCTTTCTGGTCCCTCAGATGTATTTCCCCGGTTCCCAGGCACACATAGCAGATGGCACTTAAATGCATCCTCTAGCTCAGACCGAAAATCTCCAAGTTTTCTATCTTTCTCTTGACTTGTGCTGCTCCTTGTCTCTCGTAGCCCCCCCATCACTGCCCCCCGCCCCGCTCCCATCTCAGCTCCAATACTGTCTCCGCCTCGAGTTTTCTCCAAAATAAGGCTTCCCGTCGGCTTCAGCTCTGTGTGCTGCTTTATTTGTCCTCATTGCCCTTAAGAGCCCCTGTAATTAAATTGTGAATAAATCAAGTACATTTATTTGTCTGTTCATTGTCTCTCTCCCTCTAAGGAATATAATTGCTTGGATGAAAGGAGTCTGTCTCTCTGACTCACTTCTGAATCATAGTCCAGGCTTCTTTCTGGAAACATAAAATTTAATTAGAACACGACGGACGAAGGAATGGATGAACCCATTCGGAGCCAGTGGGAATGGCAAGGGCTCCGAGCAGCGCTGTTCTGTTCTGCTAGATACAAGGGTCAATACAGATGCCACACGACCCTTCCTGTCCCCTGTCGAAAAGAAGGGAACAAATCAACAAGGAAGTGATTTCCTTCCCTTTTCTTAGAGCATTTACTTTAGAGAGTTCATCGTTGTAAATTCTTTCTCTATCTCTTTGACTTGTGTATAAATCTTTTAAAAAGCGAAATAAAGGCCTGGCCAGATAGTTCATTTGGTTGCAGTGACTTCTCAATCACCAAAAGGCTGCAGATTTGATTCCCTGTCGGGGCTCAAAGGGAGGCAAGTGATGGATGTTTCTCCCACATCGATGATGTCTTTCTCTCTCTCCCCCCTTCTTCTCTAAAATCAATTTTTAAAAACATGTCCTCAGGTGAGGATTTTTTTTAAAAAGCTTAACAAGCCTCTTGCCAGCTTTATGACCCAGGGATGCCTTTCCAAAGTACCTGGGAGCCGCCCCTTTGAAATGCAAACATCCAGGCAGCCAACACCTCTAACCCCCGGTTTGGCCAGAAGGCAGGGGCCTAGCTCCGGTGGGCACCTTGCTCCAAGTTGCAAAACCATCTCCTGTCCTAGAGAGAGAACTTGAGCCCCATCTGGCTGGCTCAGTTGGTTAGTGTCGTCCCAAATACACCAGGGTTGTGGGTTTGATCCCTGGTCAGGACACATGCAAGACGCAACCAACGAATGCATAAATACGTAGAACAACAAAGCGATGTTCTCTCTCTCTCAAATTGATAAATAAAAAGAGAGAGAGAGAGGAGTTTATTTTTTCTTTCTGTAAAACCAGTGAACTAACATAGTCACCCAGTCTCTTAGTGAATTGCCTGGAATAGGCATCACATTCTGACTTAATGACAAGCAACTGTTTTCTTCTGCCTTTGAGGAGGGGTTCTCCGGGTTGGGAGGTTTTGCTTGAAATTGTATTTCCCTGGCACCGACAAAGTTAGGAAAAAATTACTTCCCTTGAGGGTGCAGGGTGGGTTTAGACACTCTACTTGGGGTGTGAACACCCAGTACAATACACAGATGATGGATTACAGAATTGTGCCCCCAAATGAACAGGCAGACTTTTTGGGCAGTGAAACTGCTCTGTGTGGTCCTATATTGGTAGACACTTGTCATTATGCATTTGGAGAACCCGCAGAAAGTACACCCCCAGGAGTGAACTTTGGTGCCAACTATGGACTTTGGGGGTAATAATGTGTTGGTATAGGTCCATCAGTTGTAACAAATGTTCCTCTCTAGTGGGGGATGGAGGTAAAGGGGAGGCCATGCTTGCGGAGGGACAGGAGGGACACGGAAATCTCTGCACTTTCCACTTAATCTTGCCATGAACTTTGCCATGAACGAATGCTCTCCAGTATGAAGTTTTTTAAAAATAAAACCCATAACAAGACACCTCTTAACCCTACTAAAATGGCTGAAATTAATACAACTGAGAACATTAAATAAATAGCGAACAGCTACATACTGCCCAATGTCCTGTACCTATGTCTTATTTCTAAGAGATCAGGTTAGAGTTTTTTTCCCACAGATTCTGAGTTTCAGCACGTGATGGCACAGAGCATGAGTGATTCTCTCCTTTGTCTGCGTGGGCGAAGTTCCGGAGTGTGGCCAGTAATTGCTGACCTGGAGAACTCACCACAGCAAATGGAAACAAGTTGGTAACACTACTTACTGTGGTTCGTTGAAACCTGGGCCCCTGCGAGGGAAAGTGCAACTTAGTGTCGTATTTCCAGGGTCTCTCTCATTTGAGTCCTTTTTTCACCATCAAATGGGTGGTCTGGATGCAGTGACATTTCAGCAGTCTTAGAAGGACTGACATTCTTGATTCTCAGTGATCAGTATTTTGGGAATTTATTGATTGCTTAAAGAAAATGTTAAATCATGGTAACAGTTTCATGATTCATGTGAAATTTTATTTAAAACAGTATTTTGAAGATATCTATAATACTTACCATTTATGATGCCCTGCCTATTCCAGGGTTAGCGTTCAATAAATGAAAGTTTTCTTTGGCTCTCTTTAATCCTTCCTGGTTACTTTTTAAAAATTTGATTTGAGAGAGGGAGAGAGGAAGAGAGAGAGAGAAGCATCGCTCTGTTGTTCCACCCTGTACTCGTACCCACCTACTCCTGCGTGTGCCCTGACTGGGGATCGAATCCACAGCCCTGGTGCAATGGGACAGCGCTCCAACCAGCTGAGCTACCCGGCCAGGGCCCATCCTGCTACTTGTTTTGCAGTTTAATAAGCAAAGTAAGTTCTTGACTTTCTGACTCATGTGAAAAAGCAGCAGTGACTAAGCTGCCTGAAAACTGCGCCCCAGGCAAGCCCGGTCCTTCCTTCATGGCTACTACCCGGCTGCTTAGGTAGGCAGGGGGGATGGAGAATGGGGCGAGAACCATCTTAAAAGCATCTTACAGGCTTCGACAGACGCACGGTGATCCAGTGGCGCCTGGGTCTAATCTGCGGGGGTTGGGGTGAGGATGTAGGATGCCTGGGACGTGCTGCAGAGCGGTGAGAATTAACCCTCGTCTCCTCCACCGTGACTGTGGCTCACCTGTAAATTGTCGAACTCTTGGTCCCCGTTTCAGACCTTGGGAGAGGAAGCTTGGAAGGTCAGTGACAAGACAGAGCCTGCCCCTTCACAGAGTTTACTATCTCATCTCCTGGAGGAAGTGAACACTGATCAAGCAAAGGAACGCACCCCCGAATTTCCCACGGAGGTCACTGAAACGGAGATGTACGAGCAAGGCAAGGGACTGGAATAGCGGAAGAAGTGCGTCGAGTCAGGGGAGTCACCCCGAGAGGTTAACTCAGCAGGGAATGAGCCAGGAACTCAATTATTTGTAACTGTTTAAATTTATGGTGAAGAACTTTACACGTCACTTGAAAAATACTGGAAGTGAGCACCCAATTCAGAGAGATTGAAAGAGACACTTTGAAGATTGTCATGTACTCCTGGCTGGTGTGGCTCAGTGGATTGAGTGCCGGCCTGTGAACTAAAAGGTTGCTGGTTCAATTCCCAGTCAGGGCTCATGCCTGGATTGTGAGCCGAGTCCCAGTTGGGGGCACGTGAGAGCCAACAACACACTGATGTTTCTCTCCATCTCTGTCTCCCTCCCTTCCCCTCGCTCTAAAAAAAAAAAAAAGACTATCATGTAATCCTGATCAGAGCTGAGAAAGTACATTGACTTCTCAGAACTAGATCTCATGTCCCCAGTTAAGGCCACTCAGTCAGGACTGGAACCTGAATTCGTGTCAGCCAATAACCTCTGGAGTTTCCCTTTAAAGGAAGGTGGTATTTTGAGGGACTTTGTGTCCCACGTGGTAGAAAGAAGCACCATCTAAGGGAATCCACACTCCACCCTAAAATTCTTCAACTAAACAAAAACTGAGCCTGGCAGATTCCGTAGAAGGAAACTTTCTTGTTTGAGATTCTGTGAGTCTTCACACCACGCGTGGGGCGCCACGCAGGGACACCAGCTGCCCGGGGCTCTGGGCAGTGGCCCTGGGCCTGCGGCAGGACTCTGGCTGCCCTTGGAGAACAATGCCCGGTCTGCGCTCGCTCTGCAGTGTCGTTAGCATGTCTGCCCACCGCCCATGGCCCTTGACCCTGACCTCCCTTCCACTGCAGGCCAGGTGGGCTGATGGCAGGCCTCTGAGGATTCCATGACTACCAGGTGTGACTGCTTAGAAGGAACATGTTTCGGGAACCAAAACTCAGTGTGGGCAGCTGCGACAGAACCAACAGAACCGTGCCCCTCAGCTGTTCTGCAGAGCGGCCTGGCGGGGCCTTGCACACCACCGGGACCTCAGGAGTTCTGGGTGCGTGGTCTAGGTGGGGCCCCTCATGGGTGACCTGCCAGCACTGTGCTTGCCCCGCGCCCAGGCCTGCTGCACCCAGAGAGAAGGAAGGGGCCAAGGCCGGAGTGCCTGCCCTGTAGCTTCCGGTGGAGCCGCTGCCACCCGGAGGCACAGGTGGGTTCCCCTGAGGCTTCCTGAATCCAGGGTGACACACCAGTGCACTCAGGAGTCGTGTGTCAACTGCATGCCAGGAACATGTCTGTGACCAAGTTGCTTCAGCGTCACTGCAGGACGTGAACCGATGATGCGGGGTCCTTTGTGACCTGCCTGGTTCCCCAGGTGCCAGCCGTCATTCTTTCTCTACTCTGGGGTCCCTCCAGCACGGAGCGCCGGGCCCCTCTGTCGCAGCCCGACAGGCAGGAGGGGACACGACCATGCTGTGACCTTTCCTGGCAGCCAGAGCTGCAGACGATTTAATTTGGCTTTCGTTCCTCGGCACACTTTTTCTTAAACGTGGCTCCACATTGTATAATCGTCACACTCCAAAGCCTGGACTCCCCCTCTTCTGAGGGTTGAATGACTGGGGATAGCAGGGCCGGTGGAAGGGACAGCGGGAGAAGCAGGGAGCCTGGGCCAGGGAGGTGTGGAGCCAGACTCTTTGGGCAGAGTGGGGGTGGGTAAGGGGCCCCCTGGTTTTGGGTGCAGTCTGGGGGATCCCCGAATCTAGGGCACAGGCAGAGAGACCCCAGGCTCTCCAGTGCCAGGAGTGGAAGGGGTGCTCCTCTTGGACTCCCGGTGCTGGGAACCCCAGCCTCAGCTGGGCCTCCCTGGAAGGAACAGGGGCTGCGCAGCACCCAAAAGGGGGGGCGGCCAAGAGGCTGGTTGGGAGGTGGACTGAGGCTCCCTGGGGAGGAAGCAAATGCCTCTGCTATCTAAAGGTCATCTTGTCTACCTTGGCCTTCAGCCTTGGAGCTGTGACAAATCTGGCCTCTCTTGCCTGACCTCACCTAACCCTCCCCAGGGGCCAGTGTCCAGAATAGTCCACCTGGCAACCATCTGTTTGGGCTGGTTATAGGAATGTGGAGGGGGCGGCGCCTCTTCCTACAGACCTGCTGGCCAGGTACACAATTCAGCCAGGGAGAAAACCTCTGTCCGATGGTGGTACCCTTCTCATGGGAGTGTTTGGGAAGGAACTCGCCCTGCCTACAGCCTAGAAGAGCACTCAGCAGAGGGAACCTAGCACAGCCCCCACCCCTCCCCTGACTCAGGGGCTTTTGTTGTCCGCAGTTTTCACAGGGGTAATCCAAGGCACAGAGAAGCCAAGTAACTTGCCCAAGATCACACAGTGAAGATGTGAAGGAGCAGAGTTTGGCTTTGGCTCTAGGAAGGACTTAGTAGGATTCAAGAAAGGGTTTGGGGGGACTGGAGAGGGGAAGGGGTGGGGAAGGGGATGAAAGGGCTGGGCAGAGTTGGGGGGAGGGCAGGATAGTTTTTTCCCAACCAGAAGGTTGGGAGGAGAAGGAACATCGAGGCTCATGCACCCTCCAAGGGCAGCCCTGGACTGGTAGGGGCAGGTGGGGGTGGGGCGGTGGGGGGCGCCCAGCTCCAGGACACAGGCTGTGGCCCCTGCATCAAGGGCCAGGACCGTGCCCAGTGGAGTGAACACTGCATGTTTAGAGCAAAAGCCGAGAGGACTTTTTGAACAATCCAATATGGAGTCCCTGTCAGCCATGACAGTGCTGTCAAGACTCCGGTAATGGGGTATAACGCCCTTGGGAGGGGTGGGGACATCCAAGACCACAAATTGAGACACTCAGGTAAGGACTCTATCTGGACATTGGTGTGAGTGGGACCTCCACCCCTTGTGGGCTATAAAACACGGAGCTCTGACCACCGACCGACTGACTGCTGGAACTCAGCTGTACCATAGTTCACGCTGGAGCCCTACAGGCCCCCCACCTGGCTTGAGACCTATACCCCCACCCCCACCTTCAGAAGCCACCAGTGACCAGGACTTCGTGCCACACGCTGGCTCTGCTGGCTTTTATCACTAAGCTCTCCCTTTCTGGGTGTGACCTGCTTGTGACCCTTGGCTTATTGGAAAGGTCTCCCTTGATAAACCCGCAGATGTGGCACCTTACAGTATCCTGTCAATGTCTGCAGCATCCCGGAATACGATCACGGCAGGAGAGATGAAAACATAGGAACTCAAAAACTGGTTTGGCGTCTGGGTAGGTTTGGGTTTGGCAAGAAGAACCACTAGACTTTGGGGAGGAAGTGGACGGGGCAAAGCACCCTTGGAAAACCGAGATGGGAACTCCAGGGTCAGGTATGACAGACACAACCTAAAGTCAGAAGGAAGAGGTCTGAGTTGTGTCAACAGTTCCCAGCCTTAAAGGTCAGTGTCTTCCATTACCAGGCATCCTGACCTTGAAAAGACACTACGCCCCGCCCCTCCCCCCACACAGTGTCGTTTCATTACCAGCAAACTGCAAATAAAAAATATCTCGTCCAGCCAGTTTCTCAGAAAAACTGTAGGAGTCACAGCAGGTAAAGTGGCCTTATTAGTTTGAAAACTTTTGACTAGGAAAAGGGTTATGTTACTTATTATTTGGTTTTACTCAGGGAAGGGGCTTGAGCAAAAATTATCTAGATATAGAGTTTGCCTGGAAAATGTATGGGAGAAATATATAGAAACCTGCAGGTAATGCCAATCGACTTGTACGGTAGCATTTTCAATAATGCAAGTAAGCTGTTGATAAATACGCTATGGTTTTCATTTGAACAATGTCATTAGTTACTGAATATTGATGCCCAAATAATAATGTACGGAAGACTGGGGACATGGGGGTGTCTGGTGCTCTGACCCTTCCTGTTTCTTACTGTCTGGTGACGCCACCTGTGTCACTGAGCTTTCTCGTGACTGCCCTTCTTCATTCAGAGGTAAGTATCGACTTTTACACCTTTCATTGAAAAATTTTTGGTGCTTATTCTTTATCAAAAGATCCCCTGAAGATATTTTTTATGGCCTCTTTTTTCTGGCATCTTCTAAAATTCTATTTTTGAGTTCCTTTTTTCTAATGTTTAATTATTCTAAGCAAATGAATTGAGCAATTTCATTTCACCAGATACCATCCACTCGAAGTAACTTGAGGCAAGAACAAAGTTGGAGAAGTACTTCAATTTCATTTCCTGGTCCGTGAGGGGTCTCTGTGAGAATCCGTGCTTCACGGAGAGTTTTCTGTCCTGCTGTCCAAAGCTGCTTTATTCCCGTAGCTCCTCCGCCACCATGAAGGGGACCTTCTTGAACACCGTCCTTGTCCTGGCCATCTCCGCACGGGCTGCCTGTGCCGTGGGTGAGTTCCAGGTCCTTGCCCTGCCCACACTCCCTGTAGTACATGAAGGAGAGTGGGGAAATTAGACGTAGAAATGGAAGCACCATTCAGTTTCATTTAACCCGAAATCCTCATGTTGCAGGTGTGGAAACTGAAGCAAAAAAGAGAGAAAGAGAGAGAGAGAGAGAGAAGGGGAGAAGGAATGGAGCTATATAGAAATAGCATTTCTAAATGTCACTTGAATTAAAATAGCATACATCTGAGATATATTCCAATAAGATATGTACAGTAAGCCATAGGCAACTACTACAGTACCCAGAAAGGCGTATTATCGGAATTACAAGGCCACACTAGGTTATGTTCATTTAACACAGCAAAGGAGGAATAGGGAAGAAAGAGATGTGAGACATGCAGGAAACGAAATAAGATGCCAGATGTAAGTCTAACTATATCATAAAAACCTTAAATGTGAGTGAATTCCACAATCTGATCAAAAGGTAGAAATTGTCGGACTAACCTTAAAAAACAGGATCCAGCTACATTCTGTCTACAGGAAATGAACTTGTTTTGGCAGAAATGGAAAAGCTGATCCTAAACGTCATATGGAAATACAAGACTGAGATGGCCAAAGCAATCTTGAAAAGGAGCGAAAATGTGGAAAGTGCCCCTGCTTCCAAGTGCAGAACTAACCAACTACAAAGGGGCAGGCATCAGGACGGCGTAGAGTTAGCGTGGGATAGAAATACAAATCAATGGAGCAGCGCTGAGAGTCTAGAAAGAAAAAGGCCTTGCTTTCAGGGTGGATTGATTTTAACAAGATTCCCAAGCGACTTGATGGTAAATTGTCTTTTCCACAAACGGTGCAGGGTCAACTGGATATCCACATGCAAAAGAACGACTGTGGACCCTTTCCTCGTGTCAGAGACAAAAACTAACTCAAAATGAATCGCAGAACTGAATGTAAGGGGTAAAATCATAAACTATAAGAACATATGAGTGAATTTTTATGACCTTAAGTGAGGCAAAGCCTTATTAAATAGGATACCAAAGGCAGAAGGAAAAAGGAAAAGTAGGTAAATTAGACTTCATCAAAATTAAAAATTTTAGTGATTCAAATGATGCCAATAAAGGTAACACTAAAGCAATAAGACTGCCTGGAGAATGGGTAAAGTTGTTCGTAAAGCACATATCGGACAACGCACTAGTCTCCAGTGCATATGGAAAGAAGCCTTACAACTCAATAATAGAAAGACTTAAAATGGTCTGTTCTTTTTTTTTTAAAAGACTTTATTTATTTATCTTTAGAGGGGAAGGGAAGGAGAGAGGGAGAGAAATATCAGTGTGTGGTTGCCTCTCGTACATTTCCTGCTGGGAACTGGCCTGCAACCCAGGCATGTGCCCTGCCTGGGAATCGAACCAAGGTTGTTTGGTTTGCAGGCTCGTGCTCAATCCACTGAGCTACGCCAGCCAGGGAAGTCTGTTCTTTTTAAAAAGGCCAAGTACCTGAACAGACATCTCTCCAAAGAAGGTACACAAATGGCCAGTAAGCACATGAGAAGACACCCAGCCTCACTCCCTGGTCAGTAGGAAGACACATATCAAAACTGCAATGAGACACCACTTCATACCCATCAGGAGGACTATCATCAAAAAGAAATAATAACCAGTGTTAGCAGAAATGCTAGGAAATTGGAGCCTTCATACATTGCTGTTGGGAATGTAACGGTGTGCGGATGCTTTGGCCAATGTTCTTCAAAAGGGCAGCGCGTGACCCGGCAATCCCCCGGCAGGTCGGGGCTCGAGGCAAAGGAGGACACAGCGCCACGCAGAGACGCGGCGTGCGAGCGCGTTCACAGCAAACTTGCTCATAGGGGCCAAAAAGGGAAGCCTGGTGAATAAATAAAGTGTGATAGGTACATACAACGGAATATTATTTACTTATGAAAAGGAATGAGGAACTGATGCGTGTTATATTAGGGATAAACCTTTAAAACATTATTCTGAGTGAAAGAAGACAACACAAAAGACTACATACTATGTGATTGTATTTAAACAAAGCTTCCAGAAAGGACCAAAAGCAAACGAGTGGTAGTCTGGGGAGAAGACGGGGGTAGGCGTTGAGGGAGGAGTGACATGTGGCTGCTGATGGGCACGGGGTTTCTATTTGGAGCTGAAAGTTTCTAAAATTGATCATGGTGTTGGCTGCACACTCTGTGACTTTCATAAAGACCATTGAACTGTGCACTTTAAATACATGAATTCTGCGTTATATGGATTTTATCTTAAGAAAATTGATATACGGGGGTAGGTGAAGTAGGTTTACAGTTGTATGTGAAAAGGTTTATTCTTTTTTTTTAAAGATTTTATTCATTTAGCCCTGGCTGGTATAGCTCAGTAGATTGAGCTCAGGCCTGCGAACCACACGATCGCAGTTCGATTCCCAGTCAGGGCATATGCCTGGGTTGCAGGCCCGTTCCCAGCAGGGAACTCACAAGAGTCAACCATACATTGATATTTCTCTCCCTCTCCCCTTCCCTTCCCCTCTAAAGATAAATCTTTTAAAAAAAGATTTTATTCATTTATCTTTAGAGGGGAAGGGAAGGAGAGTGGGAGAGAAAATCTATAAAATATTTTATAGATTTTATTCATTTATCTTTAGAGGGGAAGGGAAGGAAAGTGGGAGAGAAATACCAATGTGTGGTTGCCTCTCGTGTGTTCCACGCTGGAAACTGGCTGCAACCCAGGCATGTGCCCTGACTGGGAATCGAACCGTGACCGTGTGGTTCGCAGGCCCAAGCTCAATCTACTGAGCTACACCAGCCAGGGCTATTCTTTATAGCTTATTAATTATTGTATTCTTTATTCGTATTATGACTATAAGTCTACTTTTGCCCACCCCAGTCTAAAGTTGATATGTTATACTTATATATTGTAATAATTATATTAGATAATTATACTATATACTATATGTAATAAAATGTTATATGCATATATATGAATAATTGCAAAAACTGCTTAGGATCCAGAATATGTAAGATTTTTTAAAAGATTTTATTTTTTAGAGGGAGAGGGAAGGGGAGAGAAGGGGAGAAACATCAATGTGTGGTTGCCTCTTGCTCCCCCTACTGGGGACCTGGCCTGCAACCCAGGCATGTGCTCTAGACTGTGAATCAAACTGGTGATTTTTTTGGTTCACAGGCTGGCACTCAATCTGCTGAGTCACACCAGCCAGGGAAGAATATTTAAGTCTTAATGAAACCCAACATCTTTCAAGATATCTCAATATAATTATTTTGTTGTGATGTGTAATACAGAGTGTTTTCTGAAAACAGCTGAGACGGGTTGTAGAAAGTGTTATTTGCAACAAACAAGCAAGCAAAATATAACCAAAGACACTGAAATAGAGAACAGGGGGACAGCGACCAGAGGGGAGAGAAGAGGGAATTTCAGGGGAAATAGGGGAGGGATTTAGAGGAACAAATATAAAGGATACATGGACAACAACTGAGAAGGGTGGAAATGGGAGGGAGGGGGGAGCATGGGGGTGGGATGGGATGGGAGTAATAGAAAACTGTACTTGAAAAATAATTAAATAAAAAATTGGGGAAAAAAGTAAATAAATAAAATTTTAAAAAAGAAAGTGTTATCTGCTTGTGAAGAGCAAGGAATGGAATGATCTCCATTGACAGGTGGGAGGGGGCAGAAGTGTCCCAACTCTCCCCTTCTTTAGAGGGCAGCGCCCCTCAGAGAGGAACTTCAGCCTCTTCTGAGGGGACCCGAAGCTGCCTGTGTGCCAGCCAGGGTCTCCCTCATCCTCCCTTCCCTGGGGGCAGAAGACAGAGCAGCAGCCCTCCTGAACCTGTTTTTGTCTTCCAGACTTCCCTCTTCCTACGGGCGAAGGGGTGAGCGTCAGAGAGACAAAGGTGAGCGCCCCTTCCTTGCTGCCTTCCCCACACAGGACTGGGGAGAAGCTCGGTTTCCCCGCAGCCCCAGCTCTTCCTTCCAGGAGCTGAGGCCAGAGGAGGCTTGCAGGGGTGTAATGCCGCCATAAAAGCTGAGTCGTCAACTATGTGTAGCACGTTTTATATGTATGTTCCTGAGTCCTCTTCCCATTCACAGTCCCCACTGGTTCAGACAACCCCCTTGTTGGGTGGGAGGTAAGCATTTTGCATCATTAAAGGGATGATGAAGTCGTGGCTGAAATTCGGGCCTGTCTTGTGCTACAGTGGACATTCGGGGGGGGGTGGTACATTAAGACACACATCCTGCCTCCCACACACCAAGGTCCCACACTGTGTTCACTTTGTCCCTTTCCTTCCACATCCTAACTCTGCCGTGGCAAGCCTGAGCCCCCTGCTGTCTGAAGCACCACACACAAGTCACTCAATAATGTCCACAAGGGAAGTCTAACCTTGAAAGACATTTTCCACTCTTTGAGCTCACAGCCGCAATTTGCGGTTGGTGGGACAGGGATTTTTACCCTAAGGAATTTATGGCTCAGACTGGGAAGCCTGCAGATTTTATGTTATGTTACAATATGTTATATTGTATTATATTACCAGACTTTGCTGTGTATAACGCGAACTCACATTTTTGGCCCAAGCTTTCAGAAAAAACAACACCTTTTTTCAATTTTTTATTTACATTTATATACTTTTTTTGTATTATAAAGGAATTTTAGCATTTATTTTTGAATATATTATGGTACAAGAAATTTTATGTGACAGATTACAAAACACAAGAACAGAGATGCGAAGTATTCGGGTACGGCCCATGTATAATGCACATCCTTATTTTTCCCTCAAAAATCTGGGCAAAACAGTGCACATTACACATGGAAAATCTGGGTATGTTAGAGTACACATTATAACATGTGGGTAAATTATGGATCTATTCTATTAAAGTGTCATATGGTGGTGGTGGTAAATGCCAGGGGTCAAACTCACATGCTTCTCAAGCCTGGTCCCCGAACTCCTGGTCTGGTCCTCCTTGTCCCCCTGCTCACCCGCCACGAGTGGTGACAGCCAGAGGACCTGGAGGAGGGCGTCTGAAGCAGGAGTCTGTGTCTCACCTTCAGGTCAAATGCACCAACAATATCAATCGCTGCCGGCTTGTCTCCTACATCAAGCCAAGTGAACTCATCTGTGGCAGTGACTGGGTCACCTACAACGGTGAATGCGACCTGTGCTCCAGAATTCTGTGAGTCTTCATTATATTCTCCCTCTTCTCAACTCAGGAGGTTAAAGGGGGGCAACACAGGAATGACCCCCCCTCCAGCGGCGACTCCACTGCTTGCTCCTGCATGTCTTCCAGGCTTCGCTAGGCTCCCGACGTGATTCCACTCACACGATGCAGAAACTGAGACCCCGGGGTGCCGTCTGGCCTGGGCAAGGGTCAGCTGAGAAAAACACCCCCCCTGTCATTTTATTGCTATGATATCATTACATTGGTGGATATTTTTAGGTTGAATCACCTGCACTCTTAGGAAAAAATCCCACTTGATCATGGTGTACAATCCTTTTAATATTCTTTTGGCTTCAATGTGCTCACAGTGGGAATTTTTGCATCGTATTCATAAAGGAAGGTTGTCTATAGTTTCTTTTTTCTGAGATGCTTTTGTCCGTCTTTGCTATTGTGGTAATTATGGCTTTGTAGGATGATTAGTGAGTGTTTATTCCTCTGCTATTATTGGGAAGTGTTTGAGGGGTGGTGTTAAATCAGCGTGAAATGTGTGTTACAATTTACTAATGCAGACTTCTGATCCTGAGCTTTTCGCTGTTGGAGATTTTTTTCCCTGATTCAATCTCTGAATATAGGTCTGTTGATTTTCTGTTTCCTCTTGAAGCCGATTGGGTAATTTGTGTGTTTCTAGGAGCTTGTCCACTTAATCTAGGTTATCCAGTTTGTTGATGTATAGTTGTTCACAGTTTTCCTTTATATTCATTTTTATTTCTTTAAGATCACTAGTAATGCCTTAACTTTTGTTAAATGCATGTTTTAACTTTAATGCACATTCTCTTTCTAATACTCTGTATTTCTACTTAACTATTCAAGATTATTTTGAATTTTCCAGATTTGATTTAAGGATGAGTATGTTTTATATATTCAACCTCTTTGACAAGTAAAGATCTATATTATAGACATTTTAAACTATTTTATTAAATAAGAATTCACTATTAGCAGAATGTTTCCTTCTTAAAACTTACCTAAAGAGTATCAGGTAAAACATAGTGACAACTTATCATAGAGCAGAAATAATCATTTTAAAACATCACTTCTTTCAGATATGAGAGCCGTGACATAACTAAACTGCATGATGGACCCTGTGTGAGTAAAGTCCCTTTTACTTTTCATTTTTAGGAGTGAACCAAATATAGTTAAGCTCCTTGTTGTAGAGAGTCTTAAATATCTTGTTATGAAAAATGTCAAGCATACACGAAGTTAAAGATAATAAACCTCATATGCCTAGTACATAGATTCTGCAGAGTACAGTGCTTGCCACATCGCCTTCCTCTGTTACTTCTCTTTGCTGAAGTTCACTGACACGGATCTCAGACATCACGTCCTTGCCCTCCTGCGTACTTCAGGGTGCATCGCTAAGAAGAGAAGATGTTCTCTTACCAAAAATCCTGTTTTACCCCTAATTTTGTTCTTGTCATCTTCTAATACATACTGCAGATTTTCCAAGCCATCTCAAAAATAACATCTTCTGGGAAAATGTATTTTGGCCTGATAATTCAACAGGAAAGAACCTCTTTTGCACCCTTTTTTCTTCCCTGCCATGTCTAATTCCTGGGACATTCACCAAAGACACTAATTGGGAGATCATTCTGAGCATGGATGGTCTAGGTCTTGCTTGGCTCTCCCTGCTCTAGACACTGTCCCTTCGAATCGAGGGTCAGAGGGCCAAAGCAAGAGCCGGGCTGACACCACCGAGATCATTACACTGTTCTGAGGCATGGGAGTGGAATGGGGACAAATTATTTTGGAAGAGAAAATAAAGGAGATTGCAGGTAAAGCAGATAAAAAGACAATTATATAATTTTGTAATAATTTTATGACGGTATCTCCTGATACAATCTCAATGACAAGTTCACAAGGCTCATCTGATTCCAGACTAGTGTGCATATCGCCTGCTCAGAGGTCCACGACTAGAATGTTCTCTGTTCCCTCTAAAGAGAAATCATAAGACTTTTTATGACTTGGGGGGGTCATTGTAACGGGACCTCACACAACCCCCACTTCTGTCAGATTCTTGTGACCTGGGCTAATTCATAGAAAATCCTGCTGAATGCCTTTCTTTTTTTTTTTTTTTTTTAAAGATTTATTTATTTATTTATCCTTAGGGGGGAAGGAAAGGAGAGAAATATCAATGTATGGTTGCCTCTTGTGAGTCCCCCGCTGGGAACTGGCCCGCAACCCAGGCATGTGCCCTGACTGGGAATCGAACCGTGATCGTGTGGTTCGCAGGCCCACGCTCAATCCACTGAGCTACGCCAGCCCGAATGCCTTTCTTTTCTATCTGTGCCACAGCCCTTGTCAAATAAACCTCTAGTCCTCGGTCCATCTCAAACTTCTAACTTCAAAAAAGTGCTTTTAAACTGAAGGATATCCATAAGGGGCGCCCAAGGCTGTCTTCTGGCAGACTTTCTTTTTCCTTGGGGCAGTCTTTGTTCTGTCAGGACTTCAACCGATTGATGAGGCCGCCCGCCTTGTGGAGGACAACCTGCTCTCCTCAAAGGCTTCTGACTTAATGGTTAATCTCATCGAAAAACACTTCTCAGAAATATTCAGAGTGTGTCACCAAATATCTGGGCGCCATGCCCCAGCCAAGTCAATACACAAAATTTACCATCCTGAAGCCTGTACCTGGAACTACCAGCGAGAAGACAGCTGCAAAACACCTGCCCCAGGGGCCACTATGTGAGCAAGCAATGCCCGTGTTACTTTATTCAAGTCTCTCCCGTTTCCTCGGTTTACTAGGTGGTGCTTCAGTCTGCCTATGGCAGAAATGAAGATACTGTAGTTACCAGTCCAGGGGTGGGCTGAGTCACAAACTATTAACCTTGAGGAGGGGGGTCTGAAATCCGCTGGGTGCATGGTCAACCTACAAAATCAGTAACATTGCTTTATGGTAGTAACACCTAATTAAAAAAATAAAAGAAAAATAATACACCACTCAAAATAGAAACAAAAACTGTGAACTATCTGGAAATTAACCCTTCTCCCCACAACTGCCGAAAACGTTAAGGATGTTTAAGATCATATGAGACAGCCCACGCTCCTGGCTCGTAACTTGAGCTTTCTGACCGCCCTCCGCCTTTTCTGGTACCTGCCCCCCCCCCCCCACGGGGGCCGGAAGACTCGGAGTCATCCCCATCCATAGCTCTCCTCTTCCCACTGCCACTGTGCGTTTTTTCTTCTTCAGTGAAATGAGAATGTCTCTACTCTGCCCGAATTCCTGCAATAATTGCTAGCATTCCTCCTGCTGGACTAGACGTGGTAGTCTTTTCTTCATGTCCCCAAGTTTGACTTCTCTAAGCACATACTTCTTTTGCAGGGAAACTCCTGAACTCACACCACGAACTGCAGAGCTGCTGAATCCCTGGATGATCAAGTGAAACGTAATGATTGCCTCTTGAAGCATATATCCCCGTTAGAGAATGCTGGCCCTGGAGGAAGCCAACGGTTAGAATCAAACTCATTGATTTGCTTCTTCAGTAAACGATTCTCAGCAGAAAGTCTGGCTGGTGAACATTTTTCTCAGTTAATAAGGTGTATCTTTTTAAAAGATCAGTTCTTCTGCATTCTCACCCCAAAACTACATGACTTTGTGCCATGGGCTCCCTCTGTTCTCGTGCAGATTATGGACAAACGGTCACAGATGTCTACAGGAGGGAGCAGGTGCCTCGGGGGCAGCAATATTTACAAGAGGAGGGCTCTGGTCATTGTGAGTCAGCCTCGGGCGAGTGACGTGACTTTCAATACATCAGGATCTGGCTTGAGAAATTTTACCCATACTCTAAGAGATTCACAATTTTATTGAGCACAATACTTGGAGGAGTGCCTGGCCACATTCAAGTTTCTAAATGCTTCACAAGCACTAACTTATTTAAGTTTTTCAACACACTTAAATACGACCTTGTTTTACAAACAAAAAAACTGAGGCTTAGAGTTTCACACAATCCGCAGTGAGGACTTTATTAGAACGAATTGCAGATTCTTACATACAACATTTGGTTATGGTCCTAGGGAAACAGGCACACACACGCACACGTTAAGCTGAGCATGAATGAAGAAACAATTCACACATGTGTGTGAAGCTTCAGGAAGCCAACACACAGAGCCTGGTCCCTGCTTCCCTCCCTTACTGTGGGAGCCAGCTGGGCACAGCTCCGCTGCGTTTTGGAGGTTTGACAGGAGGTGGCTCTATCTTTTGGCAGGGGGGAGGCGTTAAGTTTGATTCAAAGGAATGTTCGGAGCTGATGACGTGGCACAGAACGTAAAAGAGACCAGGTGAGAAATGTGGGGATCACGACATCACATGTGAGTCGAGGCATTTCAAACCCTCTTCAAGTTACCTGTGTGAATGTTGGCCACTTTGTTTATAAGCAAGTGTTTGGAGTATTTTTAAAGATTATTTATTTTTAGAGAGAGGGAAAGGGAGGGAGGAAGAGAAGAGAAACATCAATCGGTTGCCTTTATACATGCTCCAAACAGGGACCAGACGCAACCCAGGCATGGGCCCTGGCTGGAATCGAACCAGTGACCCTTTGGTTTCCAGGCCCATGCTCAATCCACTGAGCTACACCAGCTAGAGCACTTTTTTTAAATTTAAAAAAACGTTTATTGATTTTAGAGAGGAAGGGAAAGTGAGAGAAACATTGATTGGTTGCTTCCCGTATGCAGCCGGACAGGGGATCGAACCCCCATCTTTCAGTGTATGGGACGGTGCTCCAACTGAGCCACACCAGAGAAGGCAAGAGAGATTTTCTAAAGAGGCTCATTTTGTCCTCACTTTCTGTAGCCTGGCGAAGAGCCAGCTCCACAGGCCTTCCTTCTCTCCAATAATAAAATGACAGAAACTCAGTGAGTCTTCTGGAAAGGAGAGGAACAGCAGTGAGAAGCATGTCAAAAGAGAAATTTCGGAAAGAAATCTACTCCTCACCAGACACATCAGAAGCTGAGGACAGTATCTTGGAGAACACACGGAAGAAGTCTCAATTCTCACTAGGTCCCTAGGGGAACAAACTTTAGAAACACGAACAGCAGCTTCAGCTAAAAAGAAAACCTCTGGAAAGTAATTCTCAACAGAAACATGAGGTCAAGAACCCCCTTCCTTCCCAGGAGGCAGGTGTCCTGGGCCTGAGCCATTGGACAGCACAAGGCAGCGGCCTGAGGACTGTTCACAGACAAGGACCTGAGGGACCTTAGAGCCTGCCCTCTGAGTAGCCCTGGGGTGGCAAAGACAGACCTAAAGGGGAAACAGTATTAAGAAACTTCAGTATGCTGAGTGAAAAAGAGAGGCCTGGCTCTCAAAGACCACCTGGCTGGGGCTGCCATTAATACAGCCGTCTACAGCCCTGGCTGGTGTAGCTCAGTGGATTGAGCACGGGCCTGCGAACCAGACGATCGAGGTTCGATTCCCAGTCAGGGCACATGCTTGGGTTGCAGGCCAGTTTCCTGCAGGGGCCAGTTCCCTGCAGGGGATGCACAAGAAGCAACCATACATTGATGTTTCTTTCCTCTCTCCTTCCCTTCCCCTCTAAAAAGATAAATAAATAAAATATTTTTTAAAAAATACAGCCGTCTACACATGGGACCAGGGATAGGTTGCTGACCCTCAGCATACAATGAACATATGTCATAATTAACCTCTTAAAGGGAGATTCTCCTATCAGGGTTTGGACTCACAAGTTGGAGACTCTGAAAAACCGGTATAGAATTACTTGAGTCTCAGCAAAACCAAACGAAGACTTTCTAGGCTATTCACCTTGCCTCAGATATCAATGAGTATCAGGCAGGGTCTTTTGACAGGTTTCTTTTTTAAATTTTTTTATCGTTATTCTGTTACAGTTGTCCCAATTCCCCCCCCTTTGCCCTCCTCCACCCAGCTCAGCCAACAGCTTTCTAAGGACACAATGTTGCCTGGTATCTGCTAGGGGCTGGGGACTGGCCTGCTTTCTAAGTTTTGTGGATGTGGGGCAGTGCCGGGATAATTATGTCCTGTTAACTCCTTACATTCTTTCTGTGGTTGCCATTGTTTTAAATGATACTGACTCAGACTCGGCATCAATCCGGGCAGGTGCATTTGGCATGGTCTCACATTGTTTTCCGACAGATCCATCAGTATTGATTGAGCTCATATCCGGCCTCCACCTGCCTGCCACTCCTCTTTCTCTTGGTTCTGAGCCTAAGCTCCGAAAAAGGGAGTTATGCATTCGGTCTCTCCCTAAAACCACATCTGCCCTTACCTTCATTATGTAGGCTTGTGGCTGAGGATGGTCAAAGCAACTATGAAACAGTTTCCTAAAGACCCCTGTGGCAACAAGCTGCCAGAACCACAGATCTCCGACCAACGTTCCAGGAGTGCGACACCTGGACATGCAGACACTACAGTCAGCTGGGAAAATATTTAAATATTTTGGTAACTTACCAAAACATTTGCTAAGTTATCGTTCGTTATCCTTCCTCTCAAATTCTGATTCCCTCCAAGAAAAAAACTGTCCTCTCCACAAATCAGACCATGTTCCAGGAACACCCCGGTTTTCATCTCCTCACCCTGGACTACTTCAAGAGACCCCGCGGTAACCCACTCCACAAGCCGGTGGCCCGAATTCCTTAGCGGCACGTCCCAGACTCTTCCCGCTAGTTTCCCTCACGCCCCAGGTACACCTGGACTCCAGCCAAAAATCCTGCCTCGCCCACCCCGAGTTGGCTATGCTCCTTCGAGCCTATGCGATCGCTCCGTGCTCCAAAGGTTTACACTGGCTGCTGTCTGCCTTCGCCATCGCGATAGAGCGCACAAGCCTTTCGCGGAGCTCCGACAAACACTGGGCAGCGCCAACGTTGAGTGACACAAAGAATACAAGACTCGGGCAAGGTGCATGCCGGTGGCGCCACTGGCAGGCACTGCGCTCCGCCAGGCTGCCACCCAGGACTACCCATCCTGTCCTGGGCACCCCGGCTTGCCCTCCCTCCGGAACGATGGAGTCCTCCCAGCTAGGCTCGGAGGCCGAGGCGGTGTCTGCCTCTCGTCTCGTGCTGGAGAGCGACGCGGGCCACCAGCTCCTGCAAGCTGCCGCTGCTTTGAGCCCTGATAAAACCGACGGCACAACGACTTCCCCCCGCCAGCTCACACACCCCTTTACTCCGCTTCCGGCTCAGCCGGAGGTCAACGGCAAGGACCCCAGAGGGGCTGCCCGCCGAACGCCTGAAGGACCCAGCTTGGGCTGGCTAGCAAGGAGCCTAGTGGCCGAGCCACGCTGTCGGAGGACTAGGTGAATCTGCAGCCGGAGTCCAGCTGGACTGGGGCTCCGAATAGCCCAGAATCTGGACTTTGTCCCGGGTATTAGGAGCAGGCGTCGCGCGTCTGCAGGCCTGGAGAAATGGAGGGGAGCGAGCGGGCGAGATTGTGAGCCAAGGGGGCTGGAAGGCGGGGCCTCACGTGTTGTGGGGCGGAGGCCGAGTTGAAGGCCTGCAGGTACCCGCCGCAAAGGCAAGGAGAAGGGGCTTTGGGTGCTGCCTTCCACAAGAAGAGGAATAGAATAGGTGCTTCAGGTGTTGGGGTAAATGCCCAGGCAGCTTCTAAAGTTTGTACTTCTCTGATGGAGTGACATTTAAGTTGAGCAAGTTTCTCGACCTGTCAATTATTTGTTGTAAACTAAGAACCAAGACAGCTAGATTTGGCATTGGTAAAGGACCCATGTCCTCCCCTGGAAGCTTCTCGCAGCCTGGACTTGAAATAGCTGCATCAGGTTCACTGATTAATTTGTTCAACAAATACTGTTGAGAGCAAGCTCTGGGCTGACACTCTGTGTAGATATCGAGGACACGGTGTTGAGCAAAACAGAAACCCGCTTTCATGGCGCTGACCTAGTGGGGAAGACAGAACTGACGAAAACGTGCAAGGAGCCCAGAGAAAGTATTACAGGAGAAGTGAGCTAATACCTAGTAGGTGAGTAGGAGGAAACCAGAGGAGGCACATTCTGGCTGCAAAAACTCCTCTCACAAACGCTGTCAGGCCAGAAAGTCTCCGGGCTATGGGACTGGAGCAAAACAAAGTTCAGGGATGTGGGGTTCTAGATGAGGCTGGAGATGAGGCAGGGATCCAATCATGCAAAGCCTAGTAGGCCACAAGGATTTGGGGTTTTACTGTAGAAGCATGGTATACTTTCAAGGGTTAAGGAGGGGAGCGATACCTGGATTTGAATTTGTAGTCCTCTGGCTGCTGTGTGGAGAACCAATTGTAGAGGGTGAAAAGAGTAGGAACTGGGAGGCTGTCCAGGAGACTTCTGCAGAAGTGGAAGGAGGGAAGATGCTGTTTTGGACTTGGTGATGGTGGTTGAGAGAGAGAGAATTTTATGGATTTGAGATACTATGTTGGTTAGGTAAAATGACCAGAATTTAGTGATAGCGTGAATGTGGAAGGTGAGGGAGGGGAGGTGTCAGGAATCTCGCTCCCTAGATATAGAGTGACGATTCTGCATGCTTTGGGTCACTCACCACCTGGGATATTAGGGAGTCTGGGTTGGCCGATCTTGTACTGGTTAGACTGGGCTTAGCTTTGTGGTTCAAGTGGAGCATCGGGCTGAAAGATATAGAAAGGGCAGCATGAGAAGAGATCTTGGCATAGTTTCCTCATTTGATCCGGCTCCAGACAGCACTTTGAACGTGATTGTCAAGCTTCCATCAGGCTAAGAGAAATAAGAGTGTTGGCCAGACTGGCCCTGCATGTGTTCATAAAAGCCTTCTCTTTTTGTTGACAAATGTCAGCGTTCCATCAGATATGTTTCAAGACCAGTCCTTAGTCCTGCAGAGATGATAATTTTTTCACATGTAAATAGAAGTTCACAGTTGGAATAGATTTCAGTTCTCTTAGTCCAGAGTATAAAATACTTTTATGTTCTGTATGTCATTTCCATAATTATTGAGCTCTTACAGCATGTTAGACACCAGAAATACAAGTATGAGAGGAGTAAGACTATATAGGTTCATTTAGTCCACAGGTGGCAAACACAAGGCCTGCAGGCCGAATCTGGCCTTATTTTATCTGGCTGGCACCTTGTTTCTACCCAGCAACAGCGCTGAGCTCCTGGCCCCTAGTTAAGGAGTAGTTGCATTTATACAGTGCTAAAGTTACATTTAGCACTTTGAAGGCAAACTCGAGGTGAAAATGAGTTTTATACTCCTGTTTTAGTCAATAAAACTAATCAAGCATCTTTGTGCCAAGTACTGTTTTAGTTGCTTCAGATACGACATGGTTATAACTAGTCCCTGAACTTGGAGTTGGCACATCTGTAAGCCTTGCCATTGAGAACAGCTGAGTGTATTACAGGGTTCAAGTTGGGCAGGAAAGTTTCTGACCAATCTGCAAGAGTAGGTAAGAGACAGTGTGTATCCAGCAGACTCTGGTACCCTGCCAACATCCCAGTTCATGTCCCTCCCATCTTCCAGTTCTGCATTCGGTGGGAGAGCACGATCAGGTGGAGGGCCTTTGCAGTGGGAGCACATGTTCTACCCTTGTGGCCCGGCCGTTGAGAAGCATAAGTTGTAAATACTCTAAAACACAGAGGACTGTTAGGAAGGGAAGGGAATTTGGGGAGAGACAGGGAAGGCAGGGTTAAGCGGGAATTTCTTTCGAATGGCCCACTCCTCTGTAGGCTTACAGTGGCCCAGATCAGACAGCATGTTCCACAGGCAGCCCCGGTGTCCCCTCCGCCACTCCTTCCCTCCATCCCATGGGCACAAATGGGCCATTAAATACAACAGTGTACACGTGTGTATGGTAACAATGTGCGCAGCCTTCCTGTGTACCTGTCATGTGCTTTCTGAGTGACAGGAATGGGAACGCTGGTCGGCTTGCAAAGCTACATGGCTCCAGAGTAGGGAGGGTGGGAAGTGCAGTTGCCACGGGCCCCTAATCCAGCTCTGATGGCAGGCGCGGGACAGCGGGATGACCTCCGTCTTGCGAAGCCCTCAGGCTCTGCAGCTTACCCTGGCGCTGATCAAGCCTGATGCGGTCGCTCACCCACTGATTCTGGAGGTAAGAATGAACCCTGAGCCTCTGCCGTCTGCCCCGGACATTGCTTCTGTTTCGGGTGCCACAGGGCCCCTTGTGAAGGCTGACAGCACAGTCCTGTGCTGGATGCCAGGAGGCAGAGCTAGGAGCCGTGGCCTCGGACCCGAGGAAGACTAAGGACCTGCTAGAGAATTGGGCAGATATAAAATATGAGAAAGAATCCCGTGTAATAATAAGAGGAACCAAACCTCAAGACATTGTATATGTATTAGTTTTCTATTGCTACATAAAAATTACCATAAACTTAGTAGCTTTAAACAACACTCCTTTATTAATTCACAGTTATAGAATTTGAGGTATAGGAGGCTTGGCCGGGTTCTTTCCTGGTGGTTTCACAAGGCCAAAACCAAGGTATCAGCTGACTGGGCCCTTATCTGGACATCTGAGATTGAATCCACCCCCAGACTTACTTGGGTTGTTGGCAGAATTCGGTTCCTGTGGTTACAGGGCTGAGTGTCCTGTGTCCTTGCCTGAGGCAGGATGACCCTCGGTCTCTAAGGACCAGTCACATCTCTCCTCTGATGGCTCACTCTGTCTCCAAGACAACGACGGGTGCACGAGTCTTCAGGTCCCTCTGACTTTTCCTGTGTCTCCCAGCCAGATACCTCTCTGCTGTTAAAGAGCCCACGTGATTAATTAGGCCCCTCTGGATACTCTCCCTTTTGATGAAAGCAAAGTCCACTGATAGTAGCCCTAATTACACGTGCAAACTCTTGTCATGTCATATAACATAATCATTCTGCATGATACAGTCCTGGAGATTTAGGGAAGGTGACTTGGTGGGCTCAGTGAGGGTGGTTTGAGCACTCTGCTTACAATAGTTTGGGGAGTATAGCTGAGCAGCATTGCTAAGTAAGCCCGCTGGGGCGCCAGAGGAGACCAGAGCCACCAGGAACAGTGGCTTGCAGGTGTTGAGACTGCGCACCAATGCAGGAGGAGGAGTGTCCCACAGAAGGGAGGCTCAGGCGGGCGCGGTGTATCGGAGGGCCACGGGCAGGCTGAGTTCGTGGGACTAGAGACCGGGAAGCTGGGGGGGGGGGCAGGGAAGTGCAGCCTTGAGGACCAGAGTGGTCATTCTTTATCCGTGAATGACAGGAACCATGCGAACACTGCTGACCATAGTGTGACCTGACTGATGACGTTTTTGACTTGTCAGGTGTGATGCTGTAAAGAGAGTGGGAGAAACTCAGGGCAGAGCCACTGTTGAGAGATGCTGATGGTGGTCTGAGTGGTGGGTCTGGTGGGCTTGGGCTTGAGGGGCTGTAGGAACCAGGAGGGGGTCGGTCACAGTGCTTCCTGCCGCTCCACCAGCTCACATTCAGCTGTGTGACCGGAGGGCTTCACGTCACCACGCCGTCCTCTCTTCTGGCCCACTGAGGGACAGGAAGGCTCCCGAGGGTCCTTGAGGTTCTTTGGGTCAGCCTTCTGTTCACTCGGTCAGTGCTCTGACTGCTTTTTGTCTTTGCGGTGATGTTCACCCTAGGCTGTTCATCAGCAGATTCTGAACAACAAGTTCCTTATTGTGCGAATGAGAGAGCTTGTGTGGCGGAAAGAAGATTGCCGGAGGTTTTACCGGGAGCACGAAGGTGGGCTGGACAGCCTTCTGAGTGGGCGGCTTCCCCATCCCAGAGGCGGGTGGGTGGGCGGATCTACCTGGACATGTGACCCCCGACTCCCCACTACCAGCCGTAAAATTGCCACCAGTTTCAAGTCTCAGCATTTACTCAAACTTTTCATGATTATCAGGGTTTGGTTTTGTTTTTAATATTTTCTGGGAAGGTTCTACTTCACAATCCTAACCAGGAACTGAGTTTTGTATCTTGATAATATCAGTAGTTAACATTTAGTGAATGTTTACTCGGCCTGACATTGTCCCAATGCTCATGATTTCACTTAATTCTCCCAGCAGCCGTATGAGGTAGGTATTGATATGTCCCCAGCATAAAGATTAGGAAACTGAGTCAGAGAAATTAATGAGTCACACAAAATTTCACCCAGGTGTAAGTGGCGGAGCCTGGATTCCTACCCAGGTGTATCAGACTCCAAGGGCCTTGTTCTTTGCTCTAAAACAGTTTTTTAAAAAGATTTATTTATTTTTAGAGAGGGGGGAAGGGAGGGAGAAAGAGAGGGAGAGAAACATTAGTGTGCAAGAAATAACATGGATGAGTTGCCTCTCACATGCCCCCAGCTGGGGACCTGGGGCCAACTCAGACATGTGCCCTGACTGGGAATTGAACCAGCAACCCTTTGGTTCACAGGCCAGCACTCCAGCAACCTGAGCCACACCAGCCAGGGCTAGAAAAGGTTTTATTATTCCAAGTTAGGAGGCGGTGGTACAAACAGTTCTCTTGGGCATCAGTGTCTTGACGAAGGTACTCTTTCTTTGCAGGGCGTTTTTTCTATCAGCGGCTGGTGGAGTTCATGGCCAGGTACTTCAGATTTTGGCCCCAGTGTCTTTCTCTGCTGAGACTTGTCTCCCCTGCCCCCTCAGTAGCTTCATCAGTTCCGTTTGCCAGTCTTTAAAGTTGTAGCGAGTGTCCAGTGTGTGAAGAAACACGGATTGGGGGCTCTGACTGAGCCAGCACTGACCTGGTGGCCCCCTGGCCCGTGGTGGTTACTGCCCCAGTGGCTGTAGGCAAGTGCTGTTAAACGCTGCCTAGCAACTCTGCTGATCTCTGTGACTTTCTTTGACATCAGCAGGAACCCCCCCGTCACCTATTTGGAGCAGCATTGGTGCCCAGCTAGAAAGGTCACGAAACCCCCGATGGGCAGTGTGCCTGTATTGGCGCCCTGCCTGCAACATGCTGTCCTAGATCCGGTGGCCCGATTCCTGATTGATAAATGCTCCTTTTATTCCCAGTGGGCCCATCCGAGCCTATATCCTCGCCCACAAGGATGCCATCCAGCTCTGGAGGACGCTGATGGGACCCACCAGGGTGTTTCGGGCACGCCACGTGGCCCCAGATTCAATTCGTGGGAGTTTCGGCCTCACTGACACCCGCAACACCACCCATGGTTCTGGTGAGTCTGCCTCCCGGGGCCACAGCCGCAAATAAGGGAGGGCTGTTTGGGACCGGTGGGCAGGCTGAATAGCAGAGTTGAGAGTCAGGCCCTTCCGGTGGGCTTTTTTCCCAACTGGGGGTTTGGCCCTTTGCAGCATCTCAGCCGATGTGGCCTGAGGACTGAGGAGCAGGCAGGAGACATCAAGGCTCTGGTTTCTTTTTCTTTTTTTTTTAAGATTTTATTTATTTATCTTTAGAGAAGAAGGGAAGGAAAAAAAGAGAGAAACATCAATGCGTGGCTGCCTCTCATGAGTCCCCCGCCGGGAACTGGCCCGCAACCCAGGCATGCGCCCCGACTGGGAATCGAACTGCGATCGTGGGGTTCACAGCCCCACGCTCAATCCACCGAGCTACGCCAGCCAGGGCAAAGCTCTGGTTTCTGAACCTGATTATGGTGGCCCCCATTCTGCACTCCCTAATGCAATCCCTTCTCTTTTTTACCTCCTCTCACAGACTCTGTGGCTTCAGCTAGTAGAGAGATCGCAGCCTTCTTCCCTGACTTCAGCGAGCAGCGCTGGTATGAGGAGGAGGAACCCCAGTTGCGCTGTGGCCCCGTGCACTACAGCCCAGAGGGCGGCATCCACCGTGCAGCTGGCGCAGGAGCCCGAGACGGGCCTGTCAGTCTCTGAAGACTGGCGGCACAGCCAAGCCTTTTTCCTGAGCCTTCCTGTCCAGAGTGTTCTCCTAAGACCAGGGAGGCCTGGGGCTCACGGTGCCCTCCCCGCTAGGCACCGCCACCTGCCTGAGTGCCTGGCTTCTCACTGCCACCACGCCTAGAATCTGACTCTGACTACCTCTCCTTTGGAATGTTTGTCGGTGGTTCAGAGGAATAACGCTTCCTCTTCCTTCTGAAAACTGTTCATCCTTTTTTAAGCAGGAGCTTGCCTCCTTGACTCTGCTGTGACTCTCGGTGAGCGCCCTGGGGCCTGTCTTCCTCAGTGCGAGTCAGCAGTCAAGGTTGGGAGTGCGCACCAGGTGCCTTCTCTCCATTCTTAATAGAGTCATTAGTGATTAAACCCACCCTGAAGCCAAATTTTCCCTACATTCATTAGAGAAAGATTGCTTGGAAATCTCCCACGAGGCTCACACACACACACACACACAGCGTGCAGCTTAGGCTGTGCATAAAGGCGCCCAAGACAGAGCTGAAGGTGGGCTCAGCTCCAGGCTATGCACCCGGCGCCGGCTGCACCTGGAGGAAGGGGAAGTTTTGACTTTGAACAAAGGTGTGGCTGCCCAGTAGAGACATTTTGGGGGGTGTTATTTATTACTGATTTTTACAGAGAGGGAAACATCGATTTGTTGTTCCACTTACATATTCGTTGGTTGTCTCTTGTATGTGCCCTGACCGGGGAGCAAACCCACAACCCTGGTGTATCAGGACAGTGCTCTAACCAACTGAGCTACGAGGCCAGGGGTTTTATGAGGCATGTTTTTATGATTCCCTTTTTTGTGTGATTGGCACAAGGCCACTAAAGGTAGTCATGTTTTTGCTGTAGCTGAGGATGACAATTACTTCATGAAGAAGTACCTCAAAATTTAGCGGCTTGAAACTGTAATGCTTTCTGCCGACGTGTCTGTGTGTTGGCTGGGCGGTTCCACTGGTGTCACCTGCAACTGGCTCACGTGGCCGCGCTCAGCGGGTGGGGTGGGTCCTACTCGCTCTTTCGTCTTGAGCTTCTTCGTAGCACCGTTGTTTCAGGGTTCCAAGATGGCAGGCCCCTCTTCACAAGCTTAGGAAGCTTCTGTGTGTGTCGTGTTCGCTAACGTCCCGTTGGCCAAAGCAAGTCACATGGCCAAACATAGAGTCCATTTGGGAAGGACCTGTATGAGAACATGGATACTGGGTGGTATGGATTCTTGGGGGCCATTACCATGACAATGTACAACACTGGGGATAGTGAAGAGCTTTGAATTTATGTAGAATTTATGAAAAAAATATTTGAAAAAAAATATTTGCACAAGCCAACAAAAGAGATGAAGCAATAGCAATAGAATAAGAAGGTCCAAGTCCAAATTCTAGGTTCAATGTACAGGCAACAAGGTCCTAGGCCAGGTCCAATGTCCAAGTCTAATGTCAGGTACAAACTTGCAGGTCAAATCCTTGTCTAAGTTTCAGGCTTAATGTCGGAGAGTAGGTCAGAGTTCAGGACTAAGTTGATGTCCACATCCAGGTCTGAAGTCTAGGCATTAGGTCCAGATCCAGAGTCAAGGTATGAAGTCCAACTCCTTTCAGAAGTTCAGGTTCAAGGGGAAGGAGGAAGGAGATAATGGGGGAAAGAAGGGGAAGAGTCAAGTCGAACATGTATACAAGACCCATGGACAAAGACAGTGGGGAAGGGGGATTGAAAGTGGAAGATGTGGGGAGGGGAGGGCAGAGGGGAGTAATGGGGGGAAATGGGGACAGCTGTCATTGAAAAACAATTTTAAAAATTTTAAAGTAGGCCCTGGCTGGTGTGGCTCAATGGATTGAGTGCCAGACTGCAAACCAAAGGGTTGCTGGTTCAATTCCCAGTCAGGGCACATGCCTGGATTGCTGGCCAGGTTCCCAGATGGGCACACAAGAGGTAACCACACATTGATGTTTCTCTCCCTCTCTTTCTCCCTCCCTTCCTCTCTCTCTAAAAACAAATGAATAAAATATTTTTTAAAAAGAAGAAACCAGAACATCTCTCCAAGTGTTTTTATTTTTTTTTAAAGTTGGGCTCTCAAGTAGAAGAAAACTTTTTTTTCCATTTTATTTATTTTTAGAGAGAGGGGAAGGAAGAAAGGGAGAGAAACATCAATGTGTGGTTGCCTCATGCAACCCCACCTGGGGACCTGGTCCACAAGCAATGCATGTGTCCTAGACTGGGAATCGAACTGGCAACCCTTTGGTTCGTACTCTGTGCTCAATCCACTGAGTCACACCAGCCAGGGTAGAAGAAAACACTTTCATCAAAGTTTAAAACAGCTCATCCACGTGAGCTGTTTTAAAAACAGTAGTGGGTTTTTGGCTTTAGAATGTAAACAATTTCAGGCAAATTCATTGTATAAGATTTTGGGGGCTCATGTAAGTAGTTAAGTGAAAGAACAAATCAGCCTTACAGATGCTGAGCGGTGGAAGTTTGGGCACTCCAGGGCCCTTTGGTCGTGGTGTGACAGCTCAGAACAACAGCTGAAACCCAGGCCTCCATGCCCAGTCTCCCCTCCAACCTTCAACCCCGGGTCAAGCACACAAGGAGCCATGTGGATGAGCTTTTTTGTCAATTCACAAATATAATGGACGAAAGGGATTCAATACCCTGCTTTTATGTTGGTATGACAGGTGGTGCAATCCATTACCTTACCACAAAGGACACGATCCTAGTCTTAAAATTGGTAAAACATCTCTTTGTTGTTTCTGTATAAATCAACTTTACATCTATACAAAACCAGCCTCCGATGGGTACTCAGAAGTCGTTATTCCATTGGTAGTCTCTCCTATCTTGTCCTTAAAACTCTGTCTCTCTCAATGTTGGTAGCTCCATGTCCCCCTCAGTCCCTACCGAAGTGGCCATTGTAGAGAGGACATCCTTGGTGACAGTAACGTGGCTAAAGGGAAGGGAATGGAGAGGACCCGGAGGTAGCTGTGGAGGATCTCACACAGCAGGGAAGCGTCTAGGCGAAAGGATTGAATACGAAAAGAGGAACCAAGTTCTGCTGAGGCTGCAAGAATCATAGAGACTATGGGAAAAGGGGGAATTTTAAAAAATGTGAGTTGAGTGCTAGTGTCAGCATGCTGACCAGTGGGTGCTGGGAGGGAGCAGGGCTGCAGAGGCTGAGGGTGGGTGGGGTGACGGGGAAGAGTGGGTACATGGGGGCTTCCAGGATCTTAAAAAGGAGATACAGTGGATGCAGGTAAAATAGAATTAGCAGAGGTGTTTTTGTTTTCTTGAGAATAATAATCATTTGAACATGCTTATATGTTAAGGAAGTGGAGTCAGGAGAGAGGGATTGGTTTACAATAAATATACTGTATAATCACTTGTATAAATTTCTGAGATGCAGGAGGGACTGGGACCTCAGCATACGAAAGTGAAGAGACTGGGATAGTAAAACAGGAAAGAGAAAGGGCTGGTCCAACGGGCCTGTGACCAACTAGCCCCGGTTTGGCTGAGGTTCTCGCCTCCCAGTAGAAGTCAGAAGACTGGGTATGGGCCTGCTGGTTTTCATCACCGGTTGTCAAGCATTTGTCAGGGAGAGAAACGCCTCTGGGGTCCAAATGTGCATGTTGCCAGAAAGCCTGCCTGCTGGGTATCTGCAAAGAAGCTCCTGGGAGGAGCCAAGAAAAATTTTTCACCTCGGTGAAAAAAGAGAGAAGGTAGGAATGTGGCCCAGCAGCCTTACTCCTGTGGCTCAGTGGGTTAGGTCCTGCTTTCACAGGTTCAATTGCTGGTCAGGGCACATGCATGGATTGTAGGTCGAGTTAGGGTCAGGACACATAGGAGAGGCGACCGATCCATGTGTCTCTCCCTGAATTTCTCCCTCCCTTCAGGTCTTTTTTAAAAAAGGATGTGGACCAGAGGAAGTGAGAAGGAATATAAAGGCTGTCCTGGGCTGCCCTCCCCTGGCCATACCTGGGCCAGCACAAGCTCTCCCTGCAGGGCAGCATGTCACAGGGCCAGGCCATCTACTCAGCCACCATCTCTGTGGGACTCCTTATAAGCACACTCATTCTACTGCAGCGAGACCTGAGGCCATAACTCAGTCTTATCTCCGCCCTTCCCCAACCACATCAGAATTCCCGCACCCAGAACCAGCACCTCCAGGTCTGAGATGCTCCTCTGCTGGGGAAACCCAGACCTTTATCTCCAGGGGTCTGGTCTCTCAGCACCCCCACCCTGGGAAAGAGCTGATGGCTGGGAGTGACTGGTGAGGGCTACCCCACTGTGTGGAGGGCTTTTGCAGAGTTATGATTTTCAAGTGACATTGGAACTCTATGGTCATGGAACCCTGCTGACCTTAGAATGACCTTACAACCCAGCCAGCCATGAGACTGAACTGCATCCCTGTGAGTGTCTAACACATCCCTGGCACCCCCTGCAGGCTACCTGCCTGTGAGCAGGGACAGCTCAGCAGCATCCCCAGCAGAGCTACACACTGAGTACATCCCTTAAGGGCCTACTAGGTACTCAAGGAGGAAGGCGGGAGGGATGGGGGGCCAATGTGGGGCGATCGTGAGGACGAGACACTGCCCTGCGCCCCTTGGCCTGCTGCCTCACCCATGTCCTCCAGGATGGAACTGCTGCCCCCGCCCGTGCCTGTGTTTGGCCCGCACAAGCCCACCCGGTGCTCCCTCGCACATTCGGCCTCCCAGAGTAGGTGGTGGTGAGTGGGGGAAGGCAAGACAAGTGAAACTGAAGCCTGGAGAAAGTTGCTTTCACAAGAATTTATTTTTCAGAGTCTGGAATTGGACCCAGGGCAAAACGGACCCTTAGCGAAAGGTCACAGTAATCTTCCCATGTATTCG
The DNA here is from genome assembly GCF_014824575.4 of Sturnira hondurensis. NCBI lineage: Eukaryota > Metazoa > Chordata > Mammalia > Chiroptera > Phyllostomidae > Sturnira > Sturnira hondurensis. The sequence goes on from NW_028079127.1 coordinate 20,683,792, forward strand.
AAATCTCCTAAACGGGTTGCGGAATCTCCGAAACTTGCTGATCTGTCCGACACTTGGAACCTGTGCACCAGGAGGAAACAGGTAACTGGTGGGGGCTGGGCCCAGGGTCAGGACCCCTTCCCACCTAGACAAACCTTTCCTGGGCCACCCCTGGAACCTTGGGGCCCTAGTTCACCCTTTGGCAGGGACCTTAGGAACCTGGGGTTTAATCCCTACACCCAGTAAGAGAAAAGGAAGCTGAGGCCCAGAGATGGCTAGTGGCTTGCCAAGGTCACACAGCCCATCCCAGCAACGCTGAGTAGATCTTGGGCTAAACACTCATCTCACAGTCAGTGGCTCTCAAACTTCAGCAGGAATCAGAATCTGCAGGAATTCTTCTCAAATGCACATTGCTGGGCCCCGCCCCAGAGTGGGAGTCAGCAAGTCTGAGTGGGGCCTGAGAATGGGCATTCCTCATCATTCCCGGGGGAGGCCGCACTGTGGGAAGCACCACAGGCGGGGACTGCAGAGCCGGCCCTGCAGACCTGGGGCTCAGCCTGAGGGAGGAGCCCCGGGCAGGGGGCTTCCTGGGCCCTGGATGGAGCAGTGCTCAATGGGTCCATAGGATGTTCCACGCACCACCACCCATGAGCCCCTACACACAGAAGGGGCTCTCACCTCCGCACAGTCAATGTCAAAGTAGCCACTGGCCCGGCCCAGGGTGACTGTCCCTGCACACTGTTTCACCAGCTGAAAAGAGAGGCTTGAGGTCAAACTGGGATGTCTGTGATTTAACCCTCCACGCTCCCCCCAGTGTCTGGAACTGTTCTCCAGATCCAATCCCTCTGCATCTTGGGTGGCCGGCACCCTGGGCCCCCAGCCCCAGCCTCACCCCATTCTCCTTGAATTCACACTGCTCTGGTGGCAGCTGCGTCGTCCTGGGGCACACGGTCTCCTTCACTGTGAAGCTCACAGGCTTTGGGGTGTCTGGGTTGTCATCCTGGCCAGAAGAGAGAGTGGGGAGACCAGGATTGGGCACCAGCTTGTCTCCTCTGATCTGCCTCCCCACACCCCATCAAGACAAGAGGTTTCTGCCCTGGCAGGTGTGGCTCAGTGGATTGAGCATCAGCCTGGTCACCAAACTGCCGCCAGTTTGGTTCCTACTCCCAGCACAGGGCTAGCTTGTAAGTTGGCCCTTGACAACCAGTCCATGTTTCTCTCCCTCTTTCTTTCTTCCTATTTCTTTCAACAAAATAAAACTAAAAGTAAAATCTTTTTCTAAAAACGCTTATTTAAGGGTAGGAACTTTCAAAATCCCCAACTGTGTCCCTGGCACTGGGTTGGATGCTGGGGGACAGAGGTGAGCAGGACTAACCCCATTGCTGCCCTCCCCTGACACAGAGTGCAGGAGTGGACCTCCCACAAGCTCGGGGAACTGAGGGATTCAGGAACCTCCTGGAGGAAAAACATTGTCACAGGGAACCTAGGGCTGTGCAGAGCTCTTCCCTGTGTGGGACACAAGCAAGAGCAGAGGAAAGTGGAACCAGGGAAGTCACATCCCACACCCCGTGACCCCATTCCTCTTCCTGGAACCCGCAGGAGTCCCTGAGGCCTGAGTGGGCATGTGGAAGGGGCAGCTCTTTGCACGGTATAGATTCTAAGGGAGGAGGCTGTCACCTGGGAGGGGACACAGCTCAGGAAGGTCTCCTGGAAGAGGTGAGTGGCACTGAAAGGGAGGAGTGCCTCCCTGACCCCAGGTCCTGTGTGAGCAAAGGCAGTGGCACTGTGGCCCACCTGGCTGGCCCAGAGCCTCCCTCCTGGGCATCCCCCTAACTCACTCCATCAGGCCTCTGCTGGTCCAGCTCCAGGAGGCGGTAGAGACTGGGTTCCGAGGACCGCTGGTTGAAGCCGTCCACAGCAGCGATCACGGCCTCGTTGTAGCTGAGAACCTGGGCAGTGGCTGGAGGCACTGCCAGGCCCAGCAGCAGTAGCAACAGTGGCCAGCACCCCGGGAGAAGGCTGTTCCTCTGGGTCTCCATGGTCCCCAATCTGTCTCCTCCTGCCCTGAGCGACCCTCCTTTATGCCTGGGCCAGTTGCAACAGCCCCCCCAGGAGCCTTCCTGACCTGCCCCATCACTGGCCACCTGCCAGGTGTGGGCTGGCCTTGCCTCAGCTCTGCTGTTGCTTCAGGGGTCTCACTGGACTGTGGGTGAAGTCTGCCTCCTGTGCAACCTGAAGAAATGGTTTCTCCATCTCCCTGACAACATATTGGCCTCTCCTGGGCCCCTTGGGGAAGTTTCAGCCATGGTGCTCAAGAGAGTTGAAATGTCCAGAAGAGAGGAAGGGAGCCTGGCACAGTCCTGGGTCCTTCTCCCGCCTCAGAATCAGCATGGTGTAGTGAATTCTCCAGCAAGTCTTCCTTCCAGGCCTGCCCAGCACCCAGCAGGCTCTCAGGTCAGGCTGGGTGAGTGAGTAGCAGTGACCACCTCCATCTGCAGCCTTACCCACCCAGCCAGGCCCAAGGGAGGCTTCCAAGGTCACTTTAGCCTGCTCTAGACCCAGCTCTCAGTCACTTCAGTGGCTTGGGGACACCTGCCCCCTCTCCTGCACTCTTCTTACTGCTTTCTGGCCTGGAAATGTCCCTAGCCCCTACCAGAGGTGGCCTGTTGCCCTGGCCCCTCCCCAGCCAAGGTTGGGGAAGGGCCGTCCACAACTATACTCCCGATTCTTCACTCTTGGTCACACTTAAAGACACGGTTGGCTGGCCAGCCCTCACTGGAGACAGTGGCCACTCAAGCCCCGTCTTTTTCTACCCAGGTGCTGGCGGCCCCTCTGTCTTCCTGAAACTTCCCCCGTCCTCCCCTGAGGCCCCTCCCCTGGTTTCCCTCCTGCCTCCCTGGCAGCTCCTTCTTGGTCTCCCCCAGATGTTTCCTTTACCATGGAGGACGTGCCCAGTGCCATCCTGAGCTGGTTCTCTTCCCAGGCCTCAACAGGTGTCACATCTTGCCCAGGGACACTCTCTCTCAGGACATCAGTTACCAGGAACAGACAACAGCTGGTCTGCATCTCTGAGTTCAGGACTTCCCCAATTAGCCATGGTGGTGCCCAGGTGGCTGGACCTACTGTTTGGCAGGTGCCCACTGCACAAGCCCTGAGCTGAAAGGCTGGAAAGTGGCCTCCTGCCCCTCCACCTCCTGGGACTGTCCCCTCGGACCTCTGCCAGCACCCCTGCCCTGGCCTCTAGCACCGTCTTCTCTCCTAAGTGTAGCCAAGGCCTCTGGTTCTAACTCCTCTCGTTCCCAGGCTCTCCCCAGAATGCAGTCTGCTTCCACACCTTTTTCTGGGGCTCCTCCAAACTCTGATTTGGCCATATTGCCCCCAACCTTCAGGAACCCACAGCCCGCAGGCTGGTGTCAGGACCGGGTGACATGGGGCTCCTCATTGCCCTCCCCTGCAGCCTGGCCCGCCCCAGGTGTCTGGCTGCCACACACACCCACCACTCAGGCCCCTGGGAGCCTCCTGCTGATCGAATCCTCTGCTTGGCAGGCCCTTCCACCTGTGCAGCCAACCCTGACTGCGCCCCGACATGGCAACCTCCTCCTCCTCACTCCCATAGTCTCAGGAGGTGGCCTCGGATCTGACCCCCATGAGTCCCTGTTCAGTGCTCTCACTGAGACATGAGGCTGCAGAGACTGGTGCTGGGAGGGGGAGAGAGCACCCCAGGGGGAGATAATGGGCCCACATGAGAGACGGGTCCAGAGGCCAGGAGGAAAATTCCAGTCCCAGCTCTCCTGTGCAATGAATGGCCATGTGGCCACAAGGCCTAGGGTAGCCTTTGGAGTCTGTGGGCCTGTGGGTCTCCTGGGTGCTTGGTCAGGGCCCCTTGGAAGGTGGCAGCCTGATTTTGTGGCCTCTTACACACTCAGCCTTGGGAGAAGGAAGGAGAAACGGGCCTGTGTGCAACCTGGTTTCATATCCCAGACATTGCCCCAGTGGGCTCTTGATCAACTGGGGCTTGCACCTTGGGGCCCGTCAGACTGGTGGGAGGAGGGTCAGAGCTCTGAGGGACACTGGACCCCTAAAACCCCTCCTGGATCCCTCACCTTTCTTCTGGCCTCAGGGTCCCCAAGGAGCCAAACTGGGGGGGAAGTAGGTTTCCATGTGAGTCTTTGGACTAGGGCATGAGACCTGCCCCGTCCTGCATTCCTCCAGGTCACATGCAGCACACTCAGGGCCCCTTCTCAGTGGGCTCAGGGGCACTGACCGACGCCCCACAGACAGCAGCTGCTGCTATCACCAGGGCTAGAAGCTCTTCCAGGACAGGTGAGGACCTGAGCCTCTGGGCCAGGCAAACAGGCCTTGGGATCACTGGGCTGCCTCTCACTGCTCTGACTCCCTTTGAAACCCCTGCCCTGGGAGGGCCTCTCAGCAGCACACGAGGTGAGCCCCACTCTGACTGCCACAAGCAGACTGAGGAGCCCAGGGGCAGAGAGGACCAGCAAACTGTGGCAGTGGTCCAGCTGCCTGGCCTCCAGGGTTGTAGCCCGGGGGGAGGGAGACAGAGAGGCAGAGACAGAGACAGACAGATGGAGAGACAGGGAAGGCAAAGGGGAGAGGGGAAGAGGAGCCAGGTCGGGAGTGCGCAGGATGTGGGAGGCTGTGGGAGGCAAGCCCTAGGTGGTGGGGCTGGCCCCTGGGCACTCTCCCCATGCCCTCCCCCAACCCAGCAAAGAGAGCAGAGCAGCCTAGGAGGTGGGAGCAGAAGGTCTTGCAGAGGCTGGTGCAAGGGTGTTGTCATCACCTCCTCCCCCAGCTGGGGCTCCCGCCTTTCCCAATGCCCCTCTATTTCTCCTCCCAGTCTGGTTGAGCCAGGTGCTGGGCCCCATCCTGTCCTGCACTGAAACCCCCTGCGTCCTCGGGCCCTCTCCCAGCCAGGGCTGCAACCCACCCTTCTCCCCTTCAGAGCCCTTGCCTCACCGGACCACCACGCACCTTAGCGCCCCCAGCCCCTGCAGGCCGCCCGAGTGGCCCCTCTCTCACAGAGAGCTCTGCCCGCCAGTGCTGAGGCGCCCTCCCTGCCTGGCAGCTGACCCTGGGCCCGCCCCAGGCCACCAGACATTTTCTAACAAGACTGACCCTTCCCATGGCGGGTCGTAAGGTCTCCAACAGCCATTGAGAACTCTCTGCAATGAGGGGACTGTTCTGGACCTGTGCCCTCCAATGTGGTGGCTGTGAACACCTCAAACTCGACTAGTGTAGCTGAGGAACCGATTTCTTTTTCAAATTAAATATATTTTATTCATCGTGCTATACACTTGTCCCATTCCCCCCTTTATTCTTCTCCACCAGGCACACCCCCTCCCCCTGCATTCCCCCCTTTAGTTCATGTCCCTGGGTCATACATGCTAGTCCTTTGGTTTCTACATTCCCCATACTGTTCTTGCCCTCCCCCTGTCTATTTTCTACCTACCGTCTATGCTACTTATTCTCTGTACCTTCTCCCCCTCCCTCTCCCTCCCACTCCCCTATTGCTAACCCTCCATGTGATCTGCATTTCTGTGGTTCTGTTTCTGTTCTGATTCTTGTTTGCTTTTGCTTTTGTTTTAGGTTTGGTGGTTAATAACTGAGAATTTGTTGTCACATTACTATTCATATTTTTAATCTTCTTTTTCTTAGATAAGCCCCTTTAACATTTCATACAGTAAGGGCTTGGTGATGATGAACTCCTTTAACTTGACCTTATCTGGGAACCACTTCATCTGTCCTTCCATTCTAAATGAAAGCTTTGCTGGATAGAGCAATCCTGGGTGTAGGTCCTTGCCTTTCATGACTTGGGATACTTCCTTCCAGCCCCTTCTTGCCCACAAGGTTTCTTCTGAGAAATCAGCTGACAGTCTGATGGACACTCATTTGTAGGTAACTGTTTCCTTTTCCCTTGCTGCATTTAAGATTCTCTCCTTCTCTTTAATCTTGGATAATGGAATTATAATGTGCCTTGGTGTGCTCCTCCTTGGGTCCAACTTCTTTGGGATTTTCTGAGCTTCTTGGACTTCCTGGAAGTCTATTTCCTTTGCCAGCTTGGGAAGTTCTCCTTTATTATTTGTTCAAACAACTTCTCCACTTGTTGCTCTTCTTCTTCTCCTTCTGGCACCCCTATGATTCGGATGTTGGAACGTTTAAAGATGTCCTGGAGGTTCCTAAGCCTCTCCTCATTTTTTTGCATTCTTGTTCCTTCATTCTGATCTGGATGAATGTTTCTTTCTTTCTTCTGGTCCACACCACTGATTTCAGTTCCGATTTCCTTCCCGTCACTGTTGGTTCCCTGTACATTTCCCTTTATTTCACTTCGCATAGCCTCACTTTTTCCTGTAATTTGTGACCATATTCAACCAATTCTGTGAGCATCCTGATGACCAGTGTTTTGAACAGTGCATCTGATAGGTTGGCTATCTCCTCGTCACTTAGTTGTACTTTTCTGGAGCTTGGATCTGTTCTTTCATTTGGACCTTTTCTTTTTTCTTTCATTTTTTTTCTTTTTTTTTTTTTTTTTTTTTGGTCTTTGCATACCTGTTAAGCAGTAAAGGGCAGAGCCTTAGGTGTTCACCAGGCCAGGGCAACCCACGTGTCTGGATTGTGACACTGTCTGTGGGGGAGGGGTCCGAGAGGGAGCAGTGTTGCTCTGCTCTCTGTGGGTTTTTGGTCACCTCTGCTGCTACTCACAATCAAATTGGGCCGTTCTGGTGCTGATTGCACATCCTAGGACCCTGTTGGTCTCTCCACTGAACTCTCCTGTGAGGCTGGGAGTTTCTCCCGCTGATGCCTCAGCCCCCACAGGTGTTTTCCATCAGAGGTTTGAGGCTTTATTTCCGGGAGCTGGAACCCTGGGTTGTGCAGTCTCAGTCTGTCTGTCTCCTCAGTTGTTCCTCCCAGTTTATCTGCACGTGGGACCGTGGGACCCCGGTCTGCCAGTTGCTGTCTAGCCTCCAGTCCTCTCTGCATGGCCGCCTGTTCTGCCCCTCCTACTGGTCTGGGTGAATGTTTCTTCCTTAACTCCTTGGTTGTCGGACTTCCATACCGTTCGACTTGCTGGCAGTTTTGGTTGTTTTTGTTTCTAAATTTGTTGTTGTCCTTCTTTTGGTGGTGTGAGGAAGCATAGTGTGTCTACCTATCCCTCCATCTTGGCTGTAAGTCCTGATTTCTTTTTTTAAAAATATATTTTAATGATTATGCCATTACAGTTGTCCTATTTCCCCCCTTTCATTCCCCTCCACCCTGCACATCCCTCCCCCACAATGCCCCCCTTTAGTTTATGTCCCTGTGTCACAGTTCTTTAGATTCTACGTTTCCCATACTATTCTTGCCCTCCTCCCTGTCTATTTTCTACCTACCGTCTATGCTACCTATTCTCTGTACCTTCTCCCCCCTTCTCCTCCTCCCACTCCCCTGTTGATAACCCTCCATGTGATCTTCATTTCTATGGTTCCGCTCCTGATCTAGCTGTCCTCTTTGTTTGCTTTTGTTTTAGGTGTGGTTGTCAATAACTGTGAGTTTGCTGTCCTTTCTCTGTTCATATTTTTCATCTTCTTTTTCTTAGATAAGTCCCTTTAACATTTCATAGAATAAGGGCTTGGTGATGATGAACTCTTTTAACTTGACTTTATCTGGGAAGCGATTTATCTGCCCTTCCATTCTAAATGAAGCTTTGCTGGATAGAGCAATCTTGGATGTAGGTCTTTGGATTTCATGACTTGGAATACTTTCCAGCCTCTTCTTGCCTGTAAGGTCTCTTTGAGAAATCCACTGACAGTCTGATGGACACGCCTTTGTAAATGACTGACCCCTTCTCTCTTGCTGCTTCTAGGATTTTCTCCTTCATTTTAGTCTTGGCTAATGTAATTATGATGTGCCTTGGTGTGTTCCTTCTTGGTTCCAACTTCTTTGGCACTCTCTGAGCTTCCTGGATTTCCTGGAAGTCTATTTCCTTTGCCAGACTGGGGAAGTTCTCCTATATTATTTTTTCAAATAAGTTTTCAGTTTCTTCCTGTTCCTCTTCTTTTTCTGGCACCCCTATGATTCGGATGTTTAACGTTTAAAGATGTCCTGGCGGTTCCTAAGCCTCTTCTCATTTTTTTGAATTCTTGTTTCTTCATTCTTTTCTGTTTGGTCATTTTTCCCCTTTTTCTTGTCCTCTCCCGTGATTCAAGTCCCAGTTTCCTTTCCATCACTATTGGTTTCCTGTGCATTTCCCTTCATTTCAATTAGTTTAGCCTTCATTCGTTCCTCTAATTTGTCACTAAAATCAACCAATTCTGTGAGCATCCTGATCACCAGTGTTTTGAGCTGTGCATCTGAAATGTTGGCTATTTCTTGGTCGCTTAGAATTATAGTGTCTGGGGCTTTGAGCTGTTCTGGAGTCCTAATGTTTGGTCTGTTTGCAGCTGTTATGTATGAGGGGTGGAGCTTTAGGTGTTCACCAGGGTGGGGCCACCCAGTTCACTGGGCTGTGATGCTATATGTGGGGGCATGGTCAGAGAGGGGAAAAAATGGTGCTTTGCTCTGCTCTGCTCTCTCTCAGATTTCTGACCCTTCTGGGGCTTCCCACCAGGAAATTGGGCCCCTCTGGTGCTGGTTCCTGGGTGTGTGGGGCCGGTGTACTCTCCAGGACCCTGTGGGTCTCTCCGAAGAACTCTCTGTGAGCCTGGGAGCCTCTCCCGGCCCCTCGACCCCAAAAGTCTTTCCAATTGGTGCTTTCAGGCTCTTAATTCCAGTCACTGGGGCCCTAGCCCGAGCGGTCTGTCTCACTGTTTGATTTGTCAAACAAAATCAAAAGCATTGGTTTGAAGCTGCATTTGGTTTGAAGCTGCAATGCTTCGCTTGGTTTGTCTGCATGCGAATGTGTGACCACAGTCAGCCAGCTGCCCTGTGCCCTCACTGGGTCCGCCCATCGCCACCTCACGCCTGGGATCCACCAACCGCCTCTGCTCCTTGGTGGTCAGACTGAATAATCTTTCCAGCCCCACCCCGCTCTGCTGCTGATACCGCCCCTCTTCCCAGTCTGGCTGAGGGGTTCCTTGTTGTTGGACTTCCATACAGTTCAATTTTCTGTGTTTTGGCTGCATTTTTGTTACTAAAACTTCGTTGTTTTTAAACTTAGTTGTGCTACGAGGCTCAGTGTTTCCACCTATGCCTCCATCTTGGCCTGGAAAATAGAAACTTTCAAGAAAGAGGGGAAGTTCAATCATCCCCAAGTCTATGAAAAGGTAAATTTAAGATTGGAAACTGTTGTCGCCCTTTCCTGTGCCCTTCTGAGGTTGGTTTAGTGCCTGAGGAGACTAACGCCGAGGAAAGAGTAAGTCTCCATGAAACCCAGAGACGAGATGGCAAAACTCCTCTTTGGATCCTGTCTGGAGCAACAGCTCACATTATATGCAAAATATTAACTTGCAGTGAATCACAGATCCAAATATTAGAGGTAAAAACCATTGAACCCAGAACGCACGTTCTCCTATGTTTTGGAAGATTCCCCTCCATCACGTACCACTTTGGCCTGAATCCTTACTATAGGTGCTTCGAAGCTTCTGAATTTAATATTCGCCTAAGAAAAAAATAAGGAAAGAAAAATTTACTTCCTTTCCCAAGCTAAGATATCTGGGGCTTAGTACCGGGACCCGGAAAGCTCCTCTGGAAGTCCTGATGTCTTAATCTCCATCACCGAAACGTAAGTAGCCACATACAAGTAGGAAAGAATGTGGTGGAGATCCTTTTTCCCTCGGCCTCCTTGCATTTGTTTCTCCTCCTTTATACTGTCATATTCTGAGGTGTGCACGGCCAATGGATGGCCCCACTCACCCACAACACAACAGCCCTCAGCCTCTCAGCTCAAGGCCAAAAGGAACCTCTCCAGGTTGGCAGGCACTGGTTGTGGTCCCGCCAACCAAACTTGACAGAGAACTCAGCTCTCTCAGGGAGCCCTTTCCCTCAGGGCCAGTCTGTCCCACAAGCAGCACGTGCTCTCTGCTCCAGCCCTCAGAGCCCAGGCCCCTTAGAGCAGCCAGAGACAGCCCTCGCCCATGGCCTTGCCTCCTCCTGGACAGGCAGGGAGGGCCGAGGCGCCCTTTCCCTTTCACAGATGAGTAAACTGAGGCCGACCCAGAGGAGGCAAAGTCACCTGCCCAAGACACCGAGCTGCTTGAACACAGATGTAAGGCTGAGGCCCAGTTCCCCCCAGGCTCTCCCGCCTTCAGCTCACCCTCTCATCCACACCAATGCCTCTTTCTGTAGGTAATGGGGGAAGGACAACCAGGAATCATTTTGGAAGGGGTGAGTCTGACACCATGCAACCCAGAAATTCCATTCCTATGTGTTTACCATCAAGAAATGAGAGGTTACCACTGCATAAGAAGTATACGAATGTGCATAGCATCTCTATTCAAAATAGAAGAAGAAGATGAAGAAGACCGAGAGAGAGAAGAAGAGGAGGAGGAGGAGAGGAAGAAGAACAGAAATAAGAACAAGAAAAAAAAGGAAATCGTCAGCAACCAGGGGCCACCCAGGTGTGTGTCAGCAGGCCCCTCAAACTGCGGGCCATCCACACGAGTGGCTGCAATGCTCCGTGCCAATGACAAGGAATGAACTGTCAGAACACACATCTCCGACGAGCCTCCTGAGCACGATGGGAAATGAAAGAAGCCAGACGCAGAGGGTCGTCATTGTACGGTTCCTCGTATGTGAGATGTCCAGAGAAGGCCCAGCTCCAGGCAGAGGAGGCTGACCAGCTGTGCCAGGGCCAGGGATGGGGGCGGTTCACTGCAAAGCGGGGTGAGGGGACCTTTGGGTAAAGAAAACATTCTACAACTTGATTGTGCTGGAGGTCACAGGGTTCTGTATATTTGCCAAACTCACATAGTTACCCTGAACACTGTGGCTTTCATGGTAGGTCATTTGTACCTCTGTTTTCAAAGTTGCAGAGTGAGGAGGTAATCAGTGACAACAGGGGGGAATACTTTTCCAGAAGGGAGCATGGTTCCCTCTCCTCAGCTCTGTGACAGCAGAGCCCAAGCTTAAGGGAGCTGGGTGAGGTGAGATGCAAAACCACTGAGATGCACAACTGTGTGAGGGTGGGGGAAAGGAGGAGCCCTGTGGCTGCACCTCCCAGCCACTGGGGGGCGCACTGGGTGTGCCCTGGGAAGGAGGCCCAGGTCCTGCTGAGGAGAGAGCCACATGGGCCCTGGGACATCTCTCTGTTTCTGTTTCCTCCCCTGGGACATCAGTGTGGGGCTGCACTGGATTAAGTGGGCACTTCTCAGACTTGCCTTCCTTCACAGAACAGGCAGGTATCCCAAAAGGCCCGGGCCTTCCCTGGAGTCTGGATTTTTGCTCAAAGGCTTGGAATGGGTCCAACCCCAACTCCCTTTAGGGCAGACAATGCACAGGGCTGGAATGTCTTAAATCTTAGAAACTGAGACCCCTCCCTGCCATTCCACCCCCCTACCACACACACACACACACACACACACACACACACACACGTGCACACACACACACACACACACACA